>NC_091571.1:35910658-35913158 GCF_042767895.1 Penaeus vannamei
TGAGGGGGTGGGGGCCAGGGTGCGGTGCTTGGGGGGGTGGGGGCCAGGGTGCGGTTCTTGAGGGATATCGGGACGGGTTGGTTTGGCGTGGTGGAGGCCCATGCACGCGAGGTCTATATAAGTACTTAGGAATACTTATATAGACCTTGCACTCGCACACACACTCGCAAGCACAAACATACACACGCGCGCGCGAGCTTCACCTCCCCCCCCCTCTCTCTCTTTCTCTCTCCCTCGCTCGTTCTCTCTATTTCTCTTTCTCTTCCTCCCATTTCTTCCTTCCTCCAAAAATTCCCAATCGTATATTACATTTTCAAAAGAGGAAATTTGGACTCGTTTCCTAGTAAGTGACTCGGGTGCGCGTGTCCTGTCCTGGGCGATGCGGGACAAGCACTAGTTACCAGGGAGGTTCTCGTGTACCCGGTATTTTCAGGGTACGGATCACGTCAGAGGGTGTAGTGTACCGAGACCAGGAGGTGTAATGTACCGGGATCTGGTGGCAGCAGCTTATGTTTTCATTCAATTTTTTGCTAGTTGTATTGAATTCGATAGAAATATCTTCTGGAATTAAAGAAGTTACAGTATGGCTTATTTTCGCTATTGAGCTATTATTATTATGTCTGAAGCTTCCTTGGTCCTATGAAAAGCAAAAATACATATTTTCGCAATTGAGTCATTACGACTATTACTATCTAATACTTGTTGGCACTGTGGTAGAAGGTTTGCACTAGACGACCACCGAGTCCTAGTTTCAACGTGATGTTGCAACGTATCAAAGGAGAAGCACGATGTAGAAGCATAAATCTTGCGAACATCATCGTGATTATCCTATGCTGTAGACTTATTTAGGTTAATGCGAAGACTCAGCGTGCAGCCCCGAGCGCGGACTTAGATAAAAACAAATCTTTATAAATGTTCGTGTCCGAAGCGTGTTCATGAAGTTCTGATGAATAAAGAAGAGTAATTTCGTTTAGACCTAATGCTCAATAGCCTTTTTTTTTGAGAGCGTGCCTGCCCCGTCATGTATTAGGTGAGAAATCAGTTTAAATTTAGCTCCTTTTCGCGGGGGGAGAAATAATCTTACGTCAGATCCTGCCAGTCGCTAGGATTAGACGTCGGGGGATTTTGAGCTTAGGAGCCGCCATGTTTTACGGTTCAGAAATGGGTTTCGAAGCTGAACCCAGATTATCGGCGAGGTTACGGCGTCGGGCGGGGAGTAAGGAGGGATTTGGGGGAGTGGGGGAGAATAGGGAGGGAATTGGAGGTAGTCAGGGGAATGGGAGAGACTATGGGGGGGAATTGGAGGCAGTGAGGGGGATGAGGGAGAGTATGGGGGGAAATTGAAGAGAGTAAGGGGGATGGGGGGGATTTGGAGGCAGTGAGGGGAATGAGGGAGAATAGAGGGAATTGGAGGCGGTCAGGGGAATGGGGGAGGGGAATTTGAGGCAGTCAGGGGAAGGGGATGGATGGGGAAAGTGGGGGAATAAGGGGAGGGGTTAGGCGTGTTTTAGGAGACCGACGGCGGCGCAGAAGACGCTCGTAAGAGGATCGTATAGACCGAGGGCAAAGGTGTGTCGGATTCCCCTTCCTGGGATCCTCTGAGGACTCGAACCTATTTGCCGAACACTTTTGATTTTCATTCGTCTGTTGGGGTTATTTTTCGCTTCTGTGCTTATGAATTTGTAATAATGCTGTAATAGATTTTGAAAGCGTTTAATAAATATGTATTTGAACGCATTTGATAAACACGGTTTGTTATTTATTGTTTAGGTTTCATGTGTAACAATTATCTTTATGTATTTTGATCACCGAACAGCAAGATCTAATGAAGATATATTAACACTGGCACAACCCGCGATGATTAAGAAAAGGCATAATTAAGGTCGGGTTATAATTTGTCACAATTAAGCGAACCGGCGTGTATGTGACGCGACCGTGGGATATTTTTTTTATCCTCTTTAAACGCGTATTTTTCTTTCAATTTTTCTTTTCTCTCTCGCCTAATGCCGTGACGGGGGTGACGCCCATGAAATAGTGGAGGCGAGAGAAAAATTCGACCCTTCGTAAATACTGTACAATCGGGATTTTCCACCAATTAATACGTCGACGCGAGCTGGGCGGATAATTTTTTTAAATTTCTTATTAATTTAATTTAATTTAATCTTATTAATTTAAGATAATTTCTTAGACCGACCGGGGGTTAGGTTAGGTCTCCTACCCGCGTTGGTCTTCGCAGTCTGAACAGCTGTACAAAGAGGAAAAAGATGTTTTTACTTTTTTTAGAAATGTGTGTTATATATACTTAAAAGGATATTAACATTTATTTAGATGTTAATCTGTACAAAAAGGAATATGATGTCTTTACTTTTTTTTAGAAATGTGTGTTATATATACGTAAAAGAATATTAGCATTTATTTAGTTAGATATTTTACTACGCATGGCTGCGGTATAGAAATAATCTGTCAGGATTTACTTTAGGAATAAAATCTGCCTCTATTT
>NC_091571.1:35915658-35930658 GCF_042767895.1 Penaeus vannamei
GTCCATCTCGCGCGAGCCAGATTTATCTCCGGGCAGATGTTATATTTCACTGTCTGTCTGAATGGACGCTCGTGGGGTGTTGATGCTTGGTTTGGAGGGGAGGAGGAGTGGGAGGAAGATGGGGGAAATGAGGAGGAGGAGAAGAAGGAGGAAGAAGAAGAAGAAGAAGAGGAAAGGGATGAAGAAGAGGAAAGGGAAGAAGAGGAATGAGAAAAAGAATAAGAAAGAAGAAAAAGAGGAAAGAAGTAGAGGAAAGGGAAGAAGAGCAATGAGAAAAAGAATAAGAAAGAAGAAAAAGAGGAAAGAGAAGAAGAAGAGAAAAGGGACGAACAAGAGGAAGAAGAAGGAGAGAACTAGGACTAGCATTTGGTATCTCGTTAGGTCGTCTCGGCAAGCTGTTTTGTAGGTTTATTTTTATGTAATATTTTTTGGTGTTTGTTATGTTTGGACTTTGTCGTATGAATGGAGTAATTCGCGTGGCACTTGAGATTAAGTGCTATTCCGTAAAAGCTTAGGAATAGGGGATGGAATGATAGATAATAAAAGGTCGATTGGCAGTATTTTAATCGTGTTGATATTACGTATAAAATCGCAGTTTTTGGAAATTGAAATACGGCTCTAGCACATCAGGAGATAGTTAGCATGGCGACACGTCAGCAAAAAATATATTCGTACTCTGATGGGCTTGACGTGTTAAGAAACTCCAGACCAATAAAATAATCATTAAGATTCCGAAAGATATTCTCATCAGCAGAGCCAAGGCAGGCGTTTGGCCCGGTTGCTGTGGGGGGTGAGGGGGGAGAGAGGGGTAGGGGTTGGGGGGGAGATGGGAGAGAGAGGGGCTGGGGGAGGGGGAGAGAGGGGTAGGGGTTGGGGGAGAGGGGGGTAGGGGTTGGGGGAGAGAGGGGTAGGGGTTGGGGGAGAGATGGGTAGGGGTTGGGGGAGAGAGGGGTAGGGGTTGGGGGAGAGAGGGGGCTGGGGGAGGGGAGAGGAGAAGGGGCGGGGACAAAAAGGGGGAGAGGGTTACTGTACGATAAAGAGGTTGGGTTGAGAAGAGTATGGGCTTGGTTGTCGTGTCAATATTGTGAAGGAAGTGTCGTCTGTTGCTCTGGGTTTTTTGACTCTTCTTGGAGCTCGTGTTGCTTGCTCCGAAGAGGTTGTGCTCTGCCGGTCGCTTTCCCCCGAGAGATGCGGTGGCTTGTCTTCTCACAATCCTAATATTTTGTGCTTGTGTGCTTGGCTACGGGGAGAAATATTCTAGAATACTGGTCCTAGGGAAGGGAATCACCTTTTTAACCTGATCTGTAGTGGGAGTTGAGGAATTAGAGTCAAAGACATTTTTTTTTTATTCTTTATTTTTCTTCTTAGGGAATGACCAGCGAAGTGTTTCCTTGAGTGCGTGACTGGAGGCATGTCAGATAGAAGGAAGGGCGAGAGGCGGATAAGTAGTGATAGGCCTATAGTCACCGGGGGGAGGCGATTCATCCTGGCGTTAATACTCTAAACAAAATGTTCCGTTTGTTATATATTTTTCGTTTTACGGTCACTATGCCGATGGTCATATGTCCCTCGAATAATACGTTTCCAAAAGCAGAACATACGTGGACGGTAAACAAAGCGAACTGTCCGCCACGCCATACTAGGCTGACGGACGCCAAGGAGCATCAGACTGAACAAAAAACAAACAAAAAACAGAGCCAAACAAAGACAAACGAGATGGACGCGTCAAATACAAGCCCCCTCGGACTCCCGGGCCATCAATCGGCAGCATCGCCCTCACCCCGGAGTTAATATCAAGACCAACTAATTGCCTCTCGGATCGTAAGGCTCTCCTCCCGACCTCTCAAAACCCGTGTCAGTCAAATGGGCACTTAAAGGATATAAACCCAGGCGTCCGGGAGCATTAATGGGCGAAGCTTGTCGTTCTGAGTGACCAGGGTGCTCTCTGGGGGGGCATGGGCGGGGGGAGGGGGAAGAGATGGGGAGAAGGGGAGGGGAGAGGGGAGGGGGAAGAGAAGGGGAGAGAGGGAGGGGGAAAGAGGGGAGAGGTGGAGGGGGAAGAGAAGGGGAGAGAGGGAGGGGAGGGGGAGGAGGAAGAGATGGGGAGAAGGGGAGAGGGGAGTGGGGGATTACGGTGAGGGGGGGGGGGAGATATAGTCTTTGGGCGGCGTTGGGGTCACGTGGCTGTGATCTAGAAAAGAAAAAAGAAGAAAAAATAAACGAGAGAAAAGCTTGTTTGTGATTTTAATGGGGTGTGTGATGTCCTTCCCGTGGATTTGATGGAATTCCTTTACTGATTGATGTTTACGTGTTTAAATGCTTGGATGATATTTTGGGTTTAAGGAAGAGGTAAACAAGATGAAGGTGCATTTTTGATAGAAGTGATTAATCACTGTCTTGTTTTTTTGTTTGAAAGTTGTCTTCATTTATGAGAAAAACAACAAACCTTTTATTGTATAATTTTGAAATCGGAAAACATACAATGTATTTGCAATGTATGCGTTTGGGAAACCCTTTAGGTAAGCCTTTACCTTTTTAAAGTAGGAGAATGCACTTTTCTCTAACAAGTGTTTCCAATTTCTTCAGTGACCATTGCAAAGAAAGAACATTGACTGAATTCTGACCAACAATGACTTTTACGAAAGGTTAGCCTCTGGTAGATTCACTATGTCTGTTCGCTGGACCCCCCCCCCCCCTTCTGTAGCGCTTTGTAGACCGTGGGACCGAATGATAACAAAAGGTTGAAAAAAAGCAACAACCACATCCGCTACCGTTGCAGTTTTGTGATCCTTACAGTGATCAGAGTAAAACTGAATTCCAGCAATGAGAATTGTAACGTAGGAAACCCTATTGGATATTTAGAATTTAGACCTGCGTTCGGGATATTCACAACTTGATATCCATACCAGGTGATGCAGATATCAAAAGTTTTTTTTTTATTTATTTTTTTATTTAATTTTTTATTTTATTATTATTATTATTATTATTTGTTTGTATATTTGGAACATGCAAGTACTCGTAATACTAGAGACTCACTGTGTTCATCCAACCTTGGGCTGGAGCAGGTGTATAGAGCACATGTATCTCATTATATTTTGGTGAGAGGAATAAGTGACGAAAAATTACTATATTTGGTATATAGGCTTTTCGTGGGAGGAAATTAAAGTGAGTTACTTCTGCGATGTCTATCACGCCCGGCCACAGCAGTCGAGGCAATAAGAACAAGTAGGTTTGTGGCTTTCCCCCCCTTTACCAAGAAATGTCTTTGCTATTGTGTTTGTTGTCGATCGTGTGGGCTCAGTAAGCATTGTTTTAAGCATTGTGTTTCAACAGATGGTTTTGTATTGTTTTAGAAAGGAAACTATCATCTGTCATTGTGTAGTTGCTCGTGACTTAAAACGAATGAATGAAACATGTTGAACACACATTGTTGCTGGAGTCCAAGAGGAACCAGAATGCTGTCCGTGGTATCGCCAACAGCATGGAACTGTTCCTATGAATCATATCCTTGTACCTGTTGTTCAGGTGGCAGGGCGGAGGGGCTTAGCAGGAGCCGGGGCCACTTGTGTATGCGGACGATGGCCACCGCAGGGCCATATAAGGTTAAAAGTGCAGCAGATGTCGGTCTATGCGTGCGGCCGGGGCGGGGGTCGGGCGCCGGCCATTGTGTTGCGCCGAGAGCCAGACCGGCCGTGTGTTCGCGTCGTCTGGGTCCTTCTGCGGGCACGTGATGTCTTGTTCGATTACTGGTGTGGAGCGCAGTCTCGTTCTCACCTTTTTTTCAGGATAGCGCCGTCGGTTCGTGCCTCGGGTTCGTGTTCATTGCGGAATGCCGAGGAACGGATGTAGGAGGAGAACCTGTAGGAGGAGAACCTGGCTGCGCGTCTAACTCGGGGCGCGCTGAGCCTGTCACGCTGAGCCTGTCACGCGGATGACACCCGAGATATTTGGGATGAGGGGGATGTTTGTCATCGCGGTGCCAACACGCCGGAACTGTCAACACCCTCTTCGTCATAGCAGCTGTCATGGCTTCCCTTCCCCTTGGCCCTTCTCTTGGCACACTCGCTGCCACAGAAACCCAATTTCCCAATACGAAAAGCTCACACGACGAAGGCCCGCGGCGAATGTTTTTCTTAGGATTTTACGCATTCCGGATATATCGCAACGCATATGATAAATGGGAAAAAAATAGTCACATCTCTCGTCGTTGATGGTTGTGTCACTTCGTTGGTAAATACTGAACGAGGCTCATTTTTCTGGCGTGAGAGGGTATGTTATGTCAGGTGTCAAATGGTCCATTGGCGTGAGTCATGTGTTTTTAGTCGCGTGTCGGGTCAACACCCACGTAACAGGAGTATCGTTCTGTGTATTCAGCACATGCTAGTTCTGGGCACCATAATGACTTATTACTAATTACATTTTGAGTATATATTTTTTCCTTGCATGGAAATATAAATTATAATTTAGATTGTTTTCTTCCGTGAAAGAAAACACAAATTATACTAGTGTAAAAGCGGCAAAGCGACTGAGGCTTCCACGTAATAGTGACGTTGACACAGGTTCAACCGAGGAAGAGGTAGTGAGTTGGCTGCATGTCCTTGGTCCCGCGTGAGGCCCGTGACGCCCGTGCTCGACATACAGGGCGTTCTTTCAGCCACGGTTATCGCCCGGGCGCATTCTTCCCCCTGTGGCTTATGCATTCCTTCCGAATTCATTATGCATACCAGGGAGGTAATTAGAGAAGACGACGGACCACAGGCTGCGTGTCTTCGTATCTTGGGAATGACGCTTGGGTTTTAGATAGAGAAGATGTATAAGTGGAGTTACACTATCTTGCCATTATGTCCATGTGGCTATAACTCTGAAGTCCTGAAGCGTTGTTACTGAAAATACACAGCCATCTAGACTCTTGGGGAAACCTCTAGGTGTATCCGGCCGGAGTCGCTGTCCTGGATTCCAAACGAGAACAAATATGCAGTAATGGCGTCTGAATAGATCATTTTGGAGACGTATTTGTCCAATCGCCGAGACGTTAATATCTCTCGCGTTCCCATGGAAATTACCCGTCCGTGATTAGCCAGTCTTCCAATTGGAAAGGGCTGATTGATGACGAGCGAAATGTGCTGCGAGTCATTGAGAGAGAACCCATTAGGTTTCGATTTTCGTTTTTCTTTCTCGTCCATCGCGTGGGAGGAGGAACAACAGTCGCTTGATATATGTAGGAAAGTGTTGTAACTTGGAAGAGTAAACGAATTAAGTGTTTTTTTTTTTTTTTTTTTTTATTGCATGACGATAAGACATGCGATAAATTCTGGACGGGAAAGGTTTACCGTCACGTCGCCCTTCGCCCGGACAATCGAAGGAAATAATCCATTTTCCCGGAGTGCTTCAGATCGAGGTAAAAATGGGCGGCGCTGACGAGGGTCTGTCGCCGTCACGCCACTCCCGCCGTGGCTTACGTCCCGACCTTCAAAATGCTAATTAATGAAAGAAAGTGAAATTGTTCCCGAGGGGTGAAGTGTATTTATTCCTTTTGGGAGCAGAAATAGGCCTAGAGGGGAGCTGCGAAAGGGGGTGGGGGGGAGGGGGAATGAGTTGGCATGAGTGATTGATACCACGGGGTTAATGGTAAGTAAATTAAGCGCTGGTGTGACCTGACAGTGATGTACGTGGTAATCGTGGCGCAGGTGTCGGGCAAAGGCAAACGAAGGCAGAAAGATGAGGATATTTCTTCTCTCTCTTTTTCTTTTTCTTCCTTTTCTTTTTTTTCTCTTTTTCTTTTTGCTTCCTTTTCCTCTTTTTTTCCTTTTTCTTTTTTTCTCCCCTCCTCCTCCTCCTCTTCCTTCCCCCCTCCCTCCCCTCCTCCTCTTCCTCCTCCTTCCCCCCTCCTCCTTCTCCTTCCCCCCTCCTCCTCCTTCCCCCCTCCTCCTCCTTCCCCCCTCCTCCTCCTCCATCTCCTGCTCCCTCTTCTTTTTTCTACTTTCCATGGAGTAGCAGGAATGATTCGTGTAATTGAAATTTCCTTTTAGCGACTGGGTTTTATGGCCGCCGGTGCTCGGGCCATGAAGGTGTTCCCCGATTTGATTTTATCTGAAGGAGAAAAAGGGGAATAAGGCGTATGAAATATTAGTTGTAGAACGGCTTTGATGGATTAGAGAGGCGCATGTATTATCCCCTTACGTTGGTAGTATATGACTTCCATGAATAATGTATTATTTGCTTATATAGATACGGTTGTGTGCGTATTTGAGCTCGGGCGCGCGTACGTATCTCATACGAGAATGATGTACAGGATACAACTCGATATGATAACAAGGGGCATGACGTTGCTGTTGTGCCCCATTGATTCCAAGTCCGTCTTCCGCCGTACGCAAGGTATTTACGGAATGACGCTCGAAAACCGTTTTTAGAAAGCAGAATTCGAGATTTTCCTCATGCATAAAACAGGAGGACAGTTAAATGACTACCTAATCACCTTGTTGAATGCTTGGTCATAAATACGTAACTGGGACTTGGACCGGTGATCGGCGGTAGTTAGGGACCGACAGCGATTGTTTGAGAGCAATTAAGGACAATGCGAGATTACCTCAGATGGTTATCTTCGGAGGAACGGACAATACGCTATCTAATGGACATCGCTTGTCTGGCCTATCCTATACCGGGAAGAGATTACGGGGTGGGAGATGCCCTGGGCGGTTGGGTAGGACGGGGAGGGACTGCGGCGGGATCCTGCTTCTTGGGGATAGGGAGATGGGGAGATATTGTGAGTGTGGGGTGGCTATTTCGATGGGTCCATATTGGGAGATATTGTGGATGTGGGAGATTACTTCGCCCGGGTCTATGATAGATGCTGTGAATGAGGGGGGATACTTTGGGGGAGATGATGTGAATGTGGGAGACTCTCCCCAGACTCAGTGACAGATGCTGCAAATGTGGGGGACTATTTCGCCTGACTCACTGGGAGATGCCGTGAGTGTGGGGGAGTTTCCCCTGACTCAGTGAGAGAGATGCTGTGAGTGTGGGGGACTATTTCCCCTGGTTCATTGGGAGATGCCGTGAGTGTGGGGGGCTATTTCGGTTAACTCATTGGGAGATGCTGTGAATGTGGGGGGGGGGGCTGTTTCGATGGGTCTTAAGTGGGAAGTAATTTGAATACTATAAATCACTCAAAAGTCATATAGTTGGGAGGTGGGAGGGAGGGTTTGAAATCTAGGATTAAGTGATTGAAACAAAAGAAATTGGATGGAATGTGGAGAGAATATAAATAGTATAAGATCATTATTAAAGGGAAAGATTTTTTAAGGTAGTGCATTTAAAATAGCATCCCCGATGTTCTAAAAATTGATGGGGAGTTAAATGTCATGGGAACAGAATAATATACTACAAAGTAAATATACACATAAAAAAATATCGAGGATGAGACCTCAACATTAGTATGTGAAAGACGACAACAAAATTATGCAGCGTGAAGAGATATTACAACGCCTCTTTGTTATGACGTGACGTACTACACACGTTAGGAAGGGTCCGACCGCTAGTTCTGAATCAGATAATGAATCATCTCGAGAGAGGATACGAAATTAAAGGAGGAATTGTCAAACCCATTTCCAGAAAGGCGAGGTTTAAGGAACAGTACTACAGAACAGTGTCAGTGGTTAGCAGCTCCAGGCAAAACCCAGGATGTACAGGAGATTACATCTAGCGACAATAGAGCTTATCCGGTGCCGATGTAGAAAAGCGATAGTGGTGAACATCCGCTCTTCGAGAAAGAGGGAAACGGTAGACGACAAATAAAATGTTTGTTTTTGTCTTGTTACTGACTTCTGTTTGTTTCTTTGCAGGTGATGTCCGAGGTGCCATGGTGCTCAGGCTGGCTGTTCGCAGCGCTCCAGGTGTGAGGCAACTGTGCACATGACGCCCACGCCCGCGCCGACGCCCACGCCCGCTCTCCGCACCCCCACGATGGCCACGATCACGCCCATGTCTCCGCCGCGCCCCGTGCCCGTCAGCCGCCACCACGACCACAGAGACGTCGCCAAGTCTCTCCCTCGAGACTACGGGGCGTCGCTGAGGGACCTGGCGGGCATGTCGCTCAGCCCGCCCAGGGATTCGTACCGAGGATTCACTAGCGTCAGGAACCACCTGGGAGGATCCTGGGACCAGCTGGACTGCCCCAGGCCGCAGGTGGCTCAGCTCAGGGCATCGTGGGACCACCTGGGTCCTGTGTGGGACCAGCCCCTCGACGCCACGCTCGATCTGTCTCGAGGTCCCGACGCCCTTCTGACACACACATTGCGCCCGACCCGGCACGAGGTCACCAGCCCGAGAGGTCAGGCTCTCGAGGATGACCCTGCGTCACGTGACCCGGGTGTCCTTGATCTAGCTTCCCCGCGGGACTCCGTCGCAGGAGCCAAAGGATTACTCAACGCCCCCGGCCAGAACAACTGCTTCCTCAACAGCGCAGTACAGGTAAAGTGCCACCGCTTTTGGTTGCAGCGATCTCTCTCCCTCTCCCTCTCCCTCTCTGTCTCTGTCTCTGTCTCTGTCTCTGTCTCTCTCAATATATATATATATATATATATATATATATATATATATATATATATATACACACACACACACACATTTCCATTTCTCTTTCCCCTTCTTTCCTTTTCCCTCACTCTGCAATATATGTGCATGTACTGTATATTATTTTTATGACACTTATAGATATAACATGCAGCATACTTGCTCGTTGTGGGAACTCAGATGCATGGGTCGTCTTCCCAATTATTCAAACTATTTACAGGTGTTTTGAGGACCTAAACGTGCAATTAAGATTTTGACAGTCACGTCGTTACAGAGGTCCAGTTATGTGACACAGAGAGATCACTGCAGGGAGATTATTATGTGATGTTAATGGGTGCAACCTGCTCATGGTTTAATTACCTAATAACATTGTTCTCGAGTTTTGAATATGTAAAAAAAAACGGTCCAATTTCCGTTCCAAGATGATCACGATTAGAATTAAAGCCGAGAAATGGTCAGGTGTGACGGTGAATTGTTTTTTTTGTTTTGTTTTGTTTTTGTGCGCATCGAGATACGACATTGTTTTGGCGTCACGGCGAACGCGGGAACAATGGACGTGACGGAATGGCTAATTGGCGTAATATCTACTTCATTCCTTGAGAGTTATGATCCGCTGTAAACATCGCTCCGTTGATTTTATAATTCACCCGACTGCCATTGGCAATCTGCGTCATTAGTCCATTAGTTTAGAAAACGACTTTCTTTTGTTCGGTGACGTTCCCACGGCGGGTCGGAGGGGTGGGGTGAGGGTGGGGGGGATGTGGGTGTGTGGGCGGGGGTAAAGGGGAGGGTTGGGGTAAGGGTGGGGGTGGGGGTGGTATGGTTACCCGGCAGAGAAGCACATTGATGACTCTGATGACTGGGGACGTTGTTTGGGTAATTGTAGGACTACAATTGCTACCGGTGCTTGTTACGACTCATAATGGTCTTTCTGTTGCCAGTACACAAGGGTCACGCCAAGGGGGATATGTGACCGCCTTGATTCATGCCGTGGCTGACTTGTTTTGGGGGTTAAGATTTTATGCTAATCTGTCCAAAAACGATTTTTACGATTTGCAAATTTATCCAAATCTGTCCTGAAACAGTCCAGTGGATTATGAAAGAAGACATTACTGTGGATATATTTGTTTGTTAGTTCCCGAAGACTTACTGTGAGGGAAACAAAGATCAGATAAAGATAAATACCAGCACATTACGCATATATTTAATACTTTAGTTAGACATTGAAGTGTAGTATAAAAGCAACACAAACACGTATATGTTTTTTTTTTATTCATAAGACCAGGAGACTTGGCGGGTCACTGACTTCTTGCACCTGGAATATAAGATTACTCTTGACAGTTCTCAGGCCTAAGTAGTATAAGAGTGAGCCGGTATTTTGAATATTCAAAATAGATTAAACGTTGTTTTAACGGTCAGGGATGCAATTTCAGAATAGTATTTTTTCGTATATATAATTAATCCATATTTACTTTATTTTTTTTTATTCGAAATAGCGATATTTTCATTCGCTTATGAATTTAATCTGACGCTTTTTTCTTTTAAATATAACGTCAAGTAATATTTGAATCTATTATCGTTCAGTCAACCTGTCAGATGAGAAGATTAATGATTCACGCCATCCTGAGAGAGCTGGCAACTCACCTTGATCAAAATTAATTTGAAAATCTGGTTCAGGTCAAACTTGGTGACAAAAGACGGTTGGGTTTGTAGCTTATAAATATTTATGGTTGTTTTTTGTTGACATTTGTGGTCTTTTAAAAAAATTATTGTCATATTTTTCGTGTTCTGGGTTTATGAATGATGGTGGTGTAACAAAAATGTAAATTTAGTTATGGATAATGAAATTCGCGCAGATGGTATAAGAAAAATCAGTCCACGGTATTACATTCTCTCTCTCTCTCTCGCTCGCTCTCTCTCACTCTCTCTCTCTCTCTCTCTCTCTCTCTCTCTCTCTCTCTCTCTCTCTCTCTCTCTCTCTCTCTATTTCCTCCTCACTTTCCCCCCTCTCTCTCACTCCCACTCCCTTTCCCTCCGTCCTTCTCCCTACCCCCTCTTTCCCCTTATCCCTCTCCCTCCCTCTTTTCCCTCTCCCTCTCCCTCCTTCTTTCCCCTTATCCCTCTCCCTCTCCCTCCTTCTTTCTCCCTACCCCCCTCTCCCTCCTTCTTTCTCCCTACCCCCCTCTCCCTCTCTTTCCCTCTCTCTCCCCCACACGAAGACAAAGACTCGTCGAGGCGAGCAGAGGTTCCCAGACACGAGCGCCAAGAAGAGGACACCCCCCCCCGCCCGCCCGCCCCCCCGGAGCCAGCGTCGGAAATGCCATCGTGTGAGAGTCGAGGCTGGAATTAACTCCGTGATGTGATTACGTCTTTGGGGCCTATGCGGACGTCGAGGGAGGGAGGGGAGGGAGGGTGGGGGTGGGGTGAGGGTAGGGGTGGAAGGGGGTTGAGGTTGAGGGTGGAAGGGTGAATGGGTGTGAGGGTGGGGTGGATGGATGGATGGGTGGATGGGTGCGTGGGGGTGGTGTGGATGGGTGGAGGGTGGGGGTGGATGGGTGAGGGTAGGGGAGGAGGGGTGGATAGGTGGAGGGTGAGGGTAGGGATGGATGGGTGGAAGGTGGGGGTGGATGGGTGGAAGAGTGGATGGGAGGAGGGGTGGGGTGGAAGGGTGAGGGTGGGGTTGGTGGGGTGGATAAGTGGAGGGTGAGGGTAGGGGTGGAAGGGTGGAGGGTGGGGTGTGGGAGGATGGGTTGGGGATAGGGTTATGGAAGGGTTATCGTGTTTTCTTCTAAGGTCGAAATAGGGTGTGATATGGTCTTCATTTAGGTATTTTCTAAGGTCTATCTTCTTTTTCTTCTACGTCATTTCCTTTTTTTTCTTTTCTTACTATTCCTCTTCTGACGAGAACTGGACGGACTGGTTGGTTTCCATGGAGCGTGCGTGGGTGTCAGTGCGTGTGCGTGGCTTCTACAACCTTAATATGTCAGACACAGTACAGGTGATGTGTGTGCCGACCCAGCATTTTCCTCTAAGTAACCTATCTGATTTTCAGGTGTATTAGGAGAGAGAGAGGGAGGGGGAGGGGGAGGGGAGAGAGAGAGAGGAAGAGGAAGAGGAAGAGGAAAGAGAGACAAACAGAGAATGAAATTTTGAGGAGAGAGAGAGGGGGGGGAGAGGGAGAGAGAGAGAGAGAGAGAGAGAGAGAGAGAGAGAGAGAGAGAGAGAGAGAGAGAGAGAGAGAGAGAGAGAGAAATAAGAAATTGACACTGATACAACACATCCGATTTTTCAGATGCAGGAGAAAATAGAAAGTAGAATGATAATTTTGGGAAAAGTGGAGGTAAAAATAAAGGCCTATACAATACGCTCTCTTTATTGAATTAAGATGTGGCAGCGATACGCCGACTACCTCTCGGGGACATCGTAGTCGTCGGGGGTAGAAACGCGCCTGTAATTAGGTCTCATGGAGTCATCGATGGAATCGCTAGGACGGACAGTTACCCCATAACGACCTGTTGATTCAAGGGAAACTCAAACAAGCATTTGGGCAAACTGCTGCTTCCCTGCCCAGGTCTCGGAAGGGGGAGGAGGGAGGGAGGGGAGGGGGCACATGCTAACCAGAACTACCCCCCCCCACCCCCCACCCCTCACTGGACACTCCAACATCTGCGTTCGGGAATACAAATCCGCAATTATTCCAATTACTAACCGCTGTGTACCGCTACATCGATCATGGTCGAGCATCGGTCTGTCTCCCCGGGCCGAAGCTGGGTTGTGGGCGCGGAGGCTCGTCGACGGTCCGCGCTCCCGCCTGCACAGCATCGCGGGTCTTGTCCTTGTTAGTGGTTGTAGGTTGTAGGTTGCAGGTTGTTGGTTGTAGGTTGCAGGTTGATGGTTGTAGGTTGCAGGCTGTTGGTTGTAGGTTGCAGGTTTTTGGTAGTAGGTTGCAGGCTCTTGGTTTTAGGTTGTAGGTTGCAGGTTTTTGGTAATAGGTTGCAGGTTTTTGGTAATAGGTTGCAGGTTTTTGGTAATAGGTTGCAGGTTTTTGGTAATAGGTTGCAGGTTGTTTGTTGTAGGTTGTTTTTGTAAGAGATCAGCACCGTTCTGTTGTCTGTGATAGTCAAAAATCAGTTGCAATTTATCTTTTATTGTTTTTCGTATATATTGCACTGAGACTCGACGGCACATTATTCGGAATTATTCAGATTGCAGTAAACTTATGCTAATTTCATTCAGGTATAACGTAGATCGTTTCTTAGGGGGGATGCAGGACCGCTTACTATAGTATGGAAAACCTTGAAAGGGAAATCTGAATGACGGGAGAAAACCTGGGGCGAGGACTTATATTTCTTTGCCGCTTTTGTCAGTTTTCTTTAGAATTTTTAGACAGACCCTTATTCTAGGTCTTTTCGCACTTTATGATCCCGACGATAAGAAGAAAATCTAGACCCAATAAGTCTCATTTGATACTGGATTTTGTCGACAGTTTCCTTCATTTGTTATACAGGATTCTGTTTTTTTTTTTTTTTTTTTTTTTTTTTTTTTTTTTTTGTAGTTGATGTCTGTCTTTCATATCATATTGATGTTAAGTTATCTATTTCTACTCCATTATCTTCACTTCTGATTATAAATTGTATATGTAGGTATCTTTTCTAAGTGTTATGATACACCTTCTGGTAACTGGAAACCCTACAGAAAATCGTAAATGTTATCATCAGAAGAGCTTTTCCAACCCCAGTCCGAGAATTAATAGAATCGCCCAGAAACCGAGAACCGAAGTGAGCGGCCAGATATAAAACCGAGATAGAGAGAGGACTCCGTAGACCTCACAGATAAACGGCATAGCTACGTGAACCACAGTCGCGTCCCCGGCCTAAGCTAATTGTCGGAGTGAACAAGATCGCACCGATTCGGACGCTCGACGACTGTGATTCGTGGCAGTGAACAAGATCGCACCGATTCGGACGCTCGACAACTGTGATTCGTGGCAGTGAACAAGATCGCAGCGATTCGGACGCTCGTCAACTGTGATTCGTGGCAGTGAACAAGATCGCAGCGATTCGGACGCTCGACAACTGTGATTCGTGGCAGTGAACAAGATCGCACCGATTCGGACGCTCGACAACTGTGATTCGTGGCAGTGAACAAGATCGCAGCGATTCGGACGCTCGACAACTGTGATTCGTGGCAGTGAACAAGATCGCAGCGATTCGGACGCTCGACAACTGTGATTCGTGGCAGTGAACAAGATCGCAGCGATTCGGACGCTCGACAACTGTGATTCGTGGCAGTGAACAAGATCGCAGCGATTCGGACGCTCGACAACTGTGATTCGTGGCAGTGAACAAGATCGCAGCGATTCGGACGCTCGGCAACTGTGATTCGTGGCAGTGAACAAGATCGCACCGATTCGGACGCTCGACAACTGTGATTCGTGGCAGTGAACAAGATCGCACCGATTCGGACGCTCGACAACTGTGATTCGTGGCAGTGAACAAGATCGCACCGATTCGGACGCTCGACAACTGTGATTCGTGGCAGTGAACAAGATCGCACCGATTCGGACGCTCGACAACTGTGATTCGTGGCGTCCGTGGGAGCGTGGCTGGACGGACGGCCTATTTTGCACCGCGACCGGTCTGCAGGGTTCCGGGAAAGTACGGTTCCTTCTTCGGGGTTCTTCGGGATGGTCCGGGGTTCTTCGGGATGGTCCGGGGTCTTAAGGAGGCATAAATCTTGCCGCCGGGGGTGGGGGTGGGGTCTCTTTGAGTTCGAGTGAATGGATGTATGGAATTAGCAACTCGACCAAGTTTTTTTTTTTTTTTTTTCTTTTTTTCTCCTTCTGTGTCTCTTTAGATTAATTTTTACTTTTCTTCTACTTTTATTTGGACTGCTTCTCCTTGTTTTTTTTCTTCTTCACTACCACCATCACCTCCTCCTCCTCCTCCTCCTCTTCTCCTCCTCTTCCCCTCCTCCTGTTCCTTCCTCTCACTTCATCATCCTTCCCCCTCACTCTCTTCATCATCATCCTCCCTCTTCTTCCCCCTCTTTCTCCTCCTGTTTCCCCTCCTCCTCCTCCTCCATCTCTTTTCATCCTCCTACGAAAAAAACAACTTATGTAATCACCACAAGAACAAGAACCGCCGACTTGCCCCCTCCCCAATCCGCGTGGTTGCACCGATAGCCCGAACCCTTCTTTGAACCCCCGGACCCTTCTTTGAACCCTTCTTTGAACCCCCGAACCCTTCTTTGAACCCTTCTTTGAACCCCGAACCCTTATTTGAACCACCGAACCTTTCTTTGAACCCCCGAACCCTTATTTGAACCCTTCTTTGAACCCGCGATGAAATGCCGATTTGAATAATCGATTAATTAGGCAAATGACCCACAGGAGCCGTCGAATATGGTCGGGTCTGGGGGCGCTGCTGC
>NC_091571.1:35945658-35950658 GCF_042767895.1 Penaeus vannamei
GGAGAGAGGGGGAAGGAGAGAAGGACGGGAGAGGGAGGTGATAGAGAGTGGTAGAGGGGGAGAGGGAGAGGGAGAAGGAAATTAAGTGGGAGAGGGTGAGGGAAAATGAGAGGGAGAGGGGGGAAGGAGAGAGGGATATGAAGATAAGGAGAGTGGGAGTGGGAGAGGGAAAAGAGGACGAGAGAGAGAGAGAGAAAGAGAAAGAGAAAGAGAGAGAGAGAGAGAGAGAGAGGGATGGATGAGGAGATGAGAGAGACAGACAGACAGACAGAGAAAGAAAAGAGACAGAGAGAAGACAAAAGAAACAAGAAAGAAAAAAGAGAGAGAAGAAGAGCAATATCAACAGTTGCGACCTCATTCGCCGCAATAAAAAAGCCGCCGCAGAGACGAGGGTCCATGTTCTCTCACCCGAAGCTGCCGTCGGCGTCTGAGTCGTTTTCATCTCAAAGTTCAGCTGTAATAAGCACTGTCACGCTCCCTGCCTCGGCTCGAGTGGCGCAGCTGAAGCCACTGTTGGGCACCGGCTTTCTGAGATTGGGGTTACTTTTTTTTCTAATTTTTATTTTATTTAATTTTTTGTTTTGTTTGTTTTTCTTTGGGATTTGGGGTGTATATTTTTGTCTTTTTTGAGATTTTTTATAGATATTTTTTTTCTTTTTTGAGATATTTCATTTTATTTTTTGTTTGTTTATTTTTCTTTGGGATTTGGGGTGTATTTTTTTCCTTTTTGAGTTTTTTTTTATATAGATTTTCTTTTTCTTTTTGTGATTCTTTTATAGATTTTTTTTCCTTTTTTATAGATTTTTTTTATAGATTTGTTTTTCTTTTTTGAGATTTTATGCTGTTTTTTTTCGTTTGGAGTTCATCTTTCGTTTCCCGGTTCGGCAGTAGTATTCTTTTTATCTATTTCTTTTTTTTCATTCTTGTATCTTCTTTAAGATCTTTGTAACTGCGTTTTCGTTTGTCTTTCGTTTCAAGGTGTACTTCAGATTAGGTTAAAAGCAGCTGTGTATTACTTATTATTTATTAATTCATTTTTTTCTTAATTGGAATGGACATTTAATCATCTACTGTTTCCGCATCTACTCCCCCATCTAGAAATACCCCACCTCATCTCTTTACCCAGAAAAAACCCTAATCCCCCACCCAGAAATACCCCAGCCTCATCTCTTTACCCAGAAATAACACTAACCCCCCCCACCCCCCCACGCAGAAATACCTCACCCTCATCTCTACCCAGAAATCCCCCTACCGTCCACTCCCCACCTCACCCCCGCCCCAACCCCACCCCACCCCGCCCTAACCCCATTCCCCAACCTCATGCCCCATGCCCCACCCCCATGCCCCATGCCCAAACCCCGGGTGAACTTGTGAAGGTCTCTCTCCCTCTCCCCGCGCTACCGTTCCGAATCTCCTTCCATGTTTTTACCGCTCATTCTATCCTCCTGTTGTAGTTTTTTTCTGTATTTCTAGATATATTGTATTCCATATTTCGCAAAAAAGGATCTGAGACGAAGCGTTAGATATGCAGCATCTTTTTGATGGAGGTTGCGAGATCGGGCGAGACAGAGCGAGATCGGGCGAGACAGAGCGAGATCGGGCGAGACAGAGCGAGATCGGGCGAGACAGAGCGAGATCGGGCGAGACAGAGCGAGATCGGGCGAGACAGAGCGAGATCGGGCGAGAATGGCCGATCTCTCTCCCACAGGCGCAGATTTCAGGGGCATCTCTCCGAGTGCCGGATTCCATCTCAAGTAACGGGTTTTGGGGGCGACAGGCAATTGTCACCCTTATTCCCGGCTGTCGCAAGATGTTTCGCTCTGATCTCTGCAGTCCGTGGATTTTTTTTTTTTTTTTTTTTTCAAACGACTCATTCTGTGATTTTTTTTTTAATGCGTAATTTATTGGTCATTGATTGGTAGGTGTGTAGTTGGAGGCGACGTTGCCACATTTCGAGAGTGAAGAAAAAAAAACTTTTAGGAGTCGTTAAAATGAAAGGCATTGTTTACAGCTTAATGAATTATTGCACGACCTGCGCACTCATGCATGTGCTTGCTCTTACATTCAAGAGATGGTGAATGAACGAAAGAATGACCTTCTTCACCATAAAGATAAGTACGATCTGATAAAAAAGAATGACGTTCTTCCTCATAGAGATAAGTACGTTCTGATAAAAAAGAATTACGTTCTTCCTCATAGAGATAAGTGCGTTCTGATAAAAAAGAATTACGTTCTTCCTCATAGAGATAAGTGCGTTCTGATAAAAAAGAATTACGTTCTTCCTCATAGAGAGAAGTAAGTTCTGATAAAAAAGAATTACGTTCTTCCTCATAGAGATAAGTACGTTCTGATAAAAAGAGGCCGAATAACTCTTCGATTCGTCAACCGCTCGCAATAGAGAACGTCATATCGAACGGCGCTGGAATGCCGACCCACAGCGAGCGGCTGAGATCGCGAAGAAACGCCCGCCGCCCCGTCGTCATCATCTCACGCCGTAGGAGCATCACGCGCTCCCGCGATCTCCAGGGGTACATCTGGTCCCGCGGTGCCCTCGGAGGCGCCTGCGTCTGGGAGGGCGAGGAATGCGTCTTCCCTCGAGGGCCTCCATGCATTGCCCTACTTGCCCCGGCCACCTGTCCATCGCCGCGCCTCACGCCCTCTGCGCGGCGGGGCAGGTGGGCGGAGGAGCGGCTCGGGACGGCGGTGGCGAGGCGGCGGTGGCGAGCGTTCCGACGGGATGCGCTTCTCTCGCTTGTGCGTTTGCGGGGAAGGCGGTGCCGGGGCTCGAAGGTGTTGCCGGGGCTCGAAGGTGTTGCCGGGGCTCGAAGGTGTTGCCGGGGCTCGAAGGTGTTGCTGCTTGCTTAGGTGTGGGACCTGTTGAGTAATGGCACGCTGGGGGAAACCTGTATATACACGCATGTATGTGCACACGTGCTCTACATAGAGAGTGTATGTACTCAGTTGCATACGCCATCACGCTCTCTCTCTCTCTCTCTCTCTCTCTCTCTCTCTCTCTCTCTCTCTCTCTCTCTCTCTCTCTCTCTCTCTCTCTCTCTCTCTCTCTCTCTCTCTCTCTCGACATATACTATTGGTTACCATCATACATAGACGCATGAAAGTCAAGCCATCAAACAGAATGGGTAAGCTTGATAGATGGACAGAAGCGAAGATAGGAATTAGAGAGGAGAAAAAAGGAGACGGCGATGAGAGAGGGAGAATGGGAAAGAGAAGAGAGTGGGAAGGGGAAAAAAGAGAAGAAAGAGGGGAGGCAGCGAGGAGAGGAAGAGAGAAGGGGGGAAGGGGAGGGGAGGGGAGAGGAGGGGAGAGGAGAGACGGCAGTGGACAGACCCGGCCGTTGACTGGCGAGGGCGGCGGCGGCACAGGTGTGGCCTCGATGCTCCACATTACTTGCTCGACCAACTAGGAAGTGCCCACCCTGCCCCACCCGAGCCCTACCCATGCCCCAAGACCCTGCCCCTACCCATGTCCATGCCCCAGACCCTTCCTCCTGCCTATGTCCATGCCCTGGACCCTTCCTCCTGCCCATGCCCCAGACCCTTCCCCCTACCCATGCCCAGACCGTGCCCGTGCCCCAACCCATGTCCATGCCCTAGACCCTTCCCCCTACCCATGCCCATGCCCCAGACCCTTCCTCCTGCCTATGTCCATGCCCCAGACCCTTCCTCCTACTCATGCCCATGCCCCAGACCCTTCCTCCTGCCTATGTCCATGCCCTAGGCCCTTCCTCCTGCCTATGTCCATGCCCTGGACCCTTCCTCCTTCCTATGTCTATGCCCGGACCCTTCCTCCTCCCTATGTCCATGCCCCAGACCCTTCCTCCTCCCTTTGTCCATGCCCCAGACCCCTCCTCCTCCCTATGTCCATGCCCCAGACCCTTCCTCCTGCCTATGTCCATGCCCCAGACCCTTCCCCCTACCCATGTCCATGCCCCAGACCCTTCCTCCTCCCTATGTCCATGCCCCAGACCCTTCCTCCTCCCTATGTCCATGCCCCAGACCCTTCCTCCTCCCTATGTCCATGCCCCAGACCCTTCCTCCTCCCTATGTCCATGCCCTAGACCCTTCCTCCTGCCTATGTCCATGCCCCAGACCCTTCCCCCTCCCTATGTCCATGCCCCCGACCCTTCCTCCTGCCTATGTCCATGCCCCAGACCCTTCCCCCTACCCATGTCCATGCCCCAGACCCTTCCTCCTGCCTATGTCCATGTCCCAGACCCTTCGCCCTACCCATGTCCATGCCCCAGACCCTTCCTCCTGCCTATGTCCATGCCCCAGACCCTTCCCCCTACCCATGCCGATGCCCTAGACCCTTTCCCCTACCCATGTCCATGTCCTAGACCCTTCCTCCTACCCATGCCCTAGACCCATCCCTCTACCCATATCCATGCCCTGGACCCTTCCCCCTACCCATGCCCATGCCCTGGACCCATCCCCCTACCCATGCCCATGCCCCTACCCATGTCCATGCCCTGGACCCATCCCCCTACCCATGCCCAGACCGTGCCCGTGCCCCAACCCATGTCCATGCCCCTGTTGTTACGCTGCCTCGGTTATTCTGACGTTGCTCTCGTCCCCGCCTCCCGATTCCGCTGCCGCTGATGCTGTCGTTTGCTGACCTTGCTGTTCCCTCCCTTTCCCCTCGCGTCACGGCGCTCGCTGGCTCTTCCGTTATCCCAGCTGCGAGTTTTTGCCCTTCCTGATGTCGGCCTTGGGGTCCTCTCGCCTTTCCTTCCCTTTTCTTCTGCCTTTCGTTTATTTCTTTTCTTCTCTTCTTCCTTCTTCTCTCCCTCTAGCAGTGGTGCGAGCGAGAGGGAGGAGGACTTGGAGGGGGACCTGAAAGAGGGACCTGGAGAGAAACTTGGAGGGGGAACCTTGAGAGGGGAATGGAGGGGGACCTTAAGGGGGTCTCAAAAGGGGGACTGGAGGGGGGATTAAAGGGGGGGGGGGAGGCTGGAGGAGGACCTGAAGGGAGGACCTGGA
>NC_091571.1:35958158-35980658 GCF_042767895.1 Penaeus vannamei
AGTTGGGGGGGGAGGGGGGGAGAGGGGAAAGGATAATGGGCTTGGAGGGGGGTGAGGGGGGAGGGGAAAGGATACAGAGGTTGAAAGGGGAGAGGGGAGGGGAAGGGATGACGAGAGGTTGGAAGGGGGGCGGGAAGGAGGGAAGGATAGTTGGGGGGGGGGGGAGAGGGGAAAGGAGAAGGGGCTTGGAGGGGGGTGAGGGGGGAGGGGAAAGGATACAGAGGTTGAAAGGGGGTGCGGGAGGGGGAGGGGAAAGGGATACAGAGGTTGAAAGGGGGGAGGGGAAGGAGGGAAGGATAGTTGGGGGGAAGGAAGGGAAAGGATACAGAGGTTGGAAAGGGGGAAGGGGAAAGGAGGGAAGGATAGTGGAGGAGGAGAGGAAAGGAGAGAAGGATAGTGGGGTGGGGAGGGGAAAGGATACAGAGGTTGAAAGGGGGGAGGGGAAGGAGGGAAGGAAAGAAGGATAGTGGGGTGGAGAGGGGAAAGGATACAGAGGTTGGAAGGGGGAAGGGGAAAGGAGGGAAGGATAGTGGAGGAGTAGAGGAAAGGAGAGAAGGATAGTGGGGTGGGAGAGAGGGGAAAGGATACAGAGGTTGAAGGGAGGAGGAGAAAGAAGGGAAGGATAGTGGGGGGGGGGGAAAGGAAAAAAAGATAGTGGGGTGGAGAGGGGAAAGGTTACAGAGGTTGGAAGGGGGAGGGGTAGGGGTGGTGGGAGGGGTGGTGAAGGCGTGTGGGTACAGAGGTTGAGGTAGACATTTTCGACAGAGGAGGAGCTAGAGGAATAGAGTTGAGAAGAAAAGGAGATCGAGGAGGAACCCTGAACATACGTTGATTGTGTTTTTTTTCTTCACTATTTTCACTATCTGAAGAAACGAATTCGGGTGATGTGATTTACATATTGAATATCTACCTTTATAACTTTTAAAAAGGACATCCCACAGAGACACCCCAGCATATTCACCTCTATAACTACTAGAAATGACATTGATATCATGTTACCCTTAGATTGCATAAGGAAAGGGAATGATAAAAACAGTAATAGGATCATCTACGAAATTGTAAAACATAAGGTAAGGGGGGGGGAATATGCGGTTAGGTGAGTCAGGTGTCTAGTGAGGAGTTTACCTGCAAACGGACGTGAGCACAGACCAAGATCAAGGTCCTTTGGCTAACCGCATCCGCCGAGTGACTCACCTGTTCAAAAATGAGTCCCTTTTTTTTTTCTTTTTTTTTTTTTTAACGTAGAACCAAGAGGGAAAAAAGAAAAATGATGGAACTAGAAGCGTAGAACCAAGAGAAAGAAAAAGAAAGATAATAACTAGAAGCTTAGAATCAAGAAAGAAAAAGAAAAATGATATCTAGAAACTAGAAAATGAAAAAAAAAAACACCACAGGAAGTATAGGCATAGACTCGGGTTTGTGTCGTGTTGTGTAATCGCGTAAATATATATGTGTTTTCTTTTTTGGGTGATGTTTGTGTTGAGGTATTAGATCTGATTGATGATTGGTGTTAGTTGAGAATGGATGAGGGTGTTAATTCCACGTCCTGGGAATTTTTAAGGAGGCTTATAGCATCTGTATTCTCACTATGGCGGTTGTTTATTGAAACCCGGCGTGTGCGGTCCGTAGAGTTTATGCTCCGATCGATGGTTCCCGTTTTCTTTGACATACACAAGCGGGATTCGGAGCAGTTACTAATTCTAATATTCCAAGGATATTGCTTGGTTAACACGTTATATAGATAGATAGATAGATAGATAGATAGATAGATAGATAGATAGATAGATAGATAGATAGATAGATAGATAGATAGATAGATAGATAGATAGATATAAATATAGATATATATATATATATATATATATATATATATATATATATATATATATATATATATAATCTTGATTTGTCTTTTCGGTGTATGTGAAGGTGTATTTTGCAAAGCTAGTTTAAAGAACGTAAGGACGCCCTACGCCACCTGCAGCAGCTTTTATTTTGCAAATTACCTCCCGCATTCGCGAAACGACCGCGCCAGCCACAGCGCCAGGACCTCAATGCGATTCCTAGTCACGACTTCCTCAGGATCCTCCCGCGGCATTTCCTCACGCCGGAGCCGAGTCGCAGGTCTCCTTCTCCGGGTCACGCCTTTTCGCGCACTTTGCCGAGGAGGCTGAAGGATGCGCGAGGATGGTTTCGGCTGCGGGCGAGGAAGGAGGAAGGAGGAGGGACCTAGATATCCTACTTTTTTTTTTTTTTTTTTTTTTTGCGTTTCTTTTCGTATTTATTTATATTTATTTTTTCGTATTTATGGGGATGCTCTTTTCGTATTTATTTGTATTTATTTTTTCGTATTTGTGGTCTTTGGGGATGCGTTGAGTAATGTTGTTTCTTATAAAGGATTAATTGTTTTGATTGGTAGGTTGTTTTCAGCGCGTATTATACAAAGCAGACGTTGTAAGACTAAGAGAGAAAAAGAAAAATGATAATTAGATGCGTAGAACCAAGAAAGAAAAAAGAAAAGTGGTGAACTAGAAGCGTAGAACCAAGAAAAAAAAGAAAAATGATGAACTAGAAGCGTAGAACCAAGATAGAAAAAAAGAAAAATGATGAACTAGAAGCGTAGAACCAAGAGAAAAAAAGAAAAATGATGAACTAGAAGCGTAGAACCAAGATAGGAAAAGAAAAATGATAACTAGAAGCGTAGAACCAAGAGAGAAAAAAGAAAAATAATAACTAGAAGCGTAGAACCAAGAGAGAAAAAAAATGATGAACTAGAAGCGTAGAACCAAAAGAATTTTTTTTTTTTTAATCAGAAGCGTAGAACCAAGAGAAAAAAAATGATGAACTAGAAGCGTAGAACCAAAAGAAAAAAAGAAAAATAATAACTAGAAGCTTAAAACTAAGAAAGAAAGAAAAAAAGATAACCAGAAACTTAATTAAGAAAAAAAAAAAAACACCACAGGAAGTATAGGCGCGTCTATGCCATGAGTGTGTCAGTGCAAGGGTGAGGCGGGCCAGGGTGTGGTCAGGGAGATCGTGCTGAGGAAATCGGCTCTGGGATTTGGTATCAGGAAAATATTCCCTAACACCTCAGGTATTGTTCTAGGATCACCCTAGAGGGAGAGGGAGAGGGATAGAGAAGAAGGGAGAGGGATGGAGAGGAAGGGAGAGGGAGAGGGTGAGAGAGAGAGAGAGGATAGAGGAAGGGAGAGGGAGAGGTATAGAAGGAGGGGAGAGGGAGAGGTATAGAAGGAGGGGAGAGGGAGAGGGATAGAGAGGAAGGGAGAGGGAGAGAGGATAGAGAGGAAGGGAGAGAGGAGAGGGATAGAGAGGAAGGGAGAGGGAGAGGGATAGAGAGGAAGGGAGAGGGAGAGGGATAGAGAGGAAGGGGAGAGGCAGAGGGATAGAGAGGAAGGGAGAAGAAGGAGAGGGATAGAGAGGAAAGGAGAAGGAGAGGGATAGAGAGGAAGGGAGAAGGGGAGAGGGAGAGCGAGAGAGAGGAAGGGAGAGGAAGAGGGATAGAGAGGAATGGAAGGAAGAGAGAGGGAGAGGAAGGGAGGGGGCAAAAGAGAGGGAGAGAGAGAGAAAGAGAGAGAAGAGAGAGAGAGAGAGAGAGAGAGAGAGAAAAAAAAAAAGAGAGAGAGAGAGAGAGAAAGAAAGAGAGGAGATTGGTACCGCTTCGGATGTGTACGAGAAGATTTGATGGCGTGTTTACAGCGCGTCCTGTAAACGACGGCTGTAACCGATGGGCGTCTGCTCTCGTTTTCCTTCACAAGTCCGCGTTTCTCGAGGTTTGTCTCTCTCGCGCAGCCTCTCTCGCGCATGTAAATCGGCGTTTTATGTGTGTATGTTTATTAATATACTGCGTTCATCTATTCTCCGGCGCGCGTTTTATGCTTGTAAGTCTGCTTTTATGCTTGTCTGTTCGCTGGTGAATGAAGCTCGCCCATGCACGCGGGGAAACGGCAAACAGGTCTTGCAACAGGCGGTGGTGGGGCCTTCCTCGAGCGCCGCCCATGCCGAGGGTGTTGGGATGCATGTCAGTCAGTCGCGGCGAGGCGTCGGCGGGCGGGGTGCAGGGCGGGGGCGTCCTCGCACCTACGGCAATCTGGAAGGAGATTATTTGGGCGTGGACCGGCCGCCACGTCGCGTAGGCTGAATCTCGACTATTGCGTGTTGTGGCGTTTCTCTCTTTTTTTTTCTCTCTCTCTCTCTCTTTGTTTCTCTCTCTTTCCTCTTTGTCTCTCTCTCTCTCTCTCTCTCTCTCTCTCTCTCTCTCTCTCTCTCTCTCTCTCTCTCTCTCTCTCTCTCTCTCTCTCTCTCTCTCTCTCTCTCTCGCTCTCTCCTCGCTCTCTCTCTCTCGCTCTCCCTCTCTCTTCCTCTCTCCTTCCTTCTCTCCCTCTCTCTCCTTCCTTCTCTCCCTTCTCTCCCTCTCTCCTTCCTTCTCTCCCTCTCTCCCTCCCCCCATCCCACCCTCCCTCCCTCCCTCTCTCTTTCTCGCTCACTCCTGCAGGCGCTGTGAAGATGGTGCTTGATGGAAACAGCAGTGACTTGCTGTTAAGAAGCTGCCAAGGGTTAGAGACTCTGTATACGATTCCACATTTGATTCAGTGAAAAAAAAAACGTTTGCGGGAACGTTTGAGAGAAAGTTATTTCTTTCTCGCCTTTACCTCCTCCTCCAACGTTTATCGCCCTTTCATTCGCACGGATTTCGTAACGCCATCGCGGTTTCGGAAAATCGGGTACTTTTACGGCGTTTTCCAAAGCGGCCAGACAATGGACGGCGAATCGGCGCGGCGTCAACCTCGCCCTCACGTTTTCTCCTCTTGACGCAAACGCAAGAAGGGGGGGCGGTGGAGGGGGTGGGGGCGGTGACAGACACTCGCTTCCTAGGGGGTGGGGTTGTGGGGGGAGGGGGCAGTGACAGACACACTAAGCTTCCTAGGGGGTGGGGGTGGGGGGGGTGGGGGCAGTGACAGACACACTCGCTTCCTAGGGGGTGGGGGTGTGGGGGGAGGGAGGGGGCAGTGACAGACACACTCGCTTCCTAGGGGGTGGGGGGTGGGGGTGGGGGCGGGGGACAGTGACAGACACACTCGCTTCCTGGAAATGTTGACGGCGGTTATTGAGTCTCGTTCTTGGATGTTTTTTTTTTTAGATGCGAACGTAGGATGAGTTGGGGGATTTGTGTGTGTGTGTGTGTGTATGGGTTTTGGAGTCGTTTGTGGTCTGGCAGTCAGTAGAGGAGGTAATTTGAGAGGTAGAATTGTATGTCTGTTTAATGTTTGCATGTGCACATTTTGTGTGTATGTGTCTGCGTGTGTGTGGGTGCGTGCGTGTGTGTGTGTGTGTGTGTGTGTGTGTGTGTGTGTGTGTGTGTGTGTCTGAGTGCGTGTGTGCGTGTGTATGTGCATGTGCGTGTGTGTGTATGTGTGTGCGTATGTGTGTGTATGTAAGAGCCGTGACTGTAGGATCCCGGCCATAATCCCCTCACAAAACGGCTCCCGGCTTAGAGCGGCTCGGGCGGGGACGGGGTCGGCCCAGGGTGTCATTTAGGATGTAGAATTTAACAGGTTCACTATTTATATTTCAAATCCGGCAACGGGCATGAATATGAATGCCGTCTAAAGAGGGTAATATGATATATATATATTTTTTTAATTGACTCATTTGTATTCAGGCTCGACAAAGCTGCGAGTAAATTTTTTCTCGACGCTGTTGGTGTTTGTTTCTAGTCATCAGGCGACAGACAGACACGTCCTCGCAGCTTCCTCCTCCGTGTCCAACGTTTTATGGGGACATTATGTCTCAGTGACGCCATGGGCATTCATTCCGGACTTGCAATTTGCCAACAGTTCCTCATTCTGAGCTAAGTTCGTCTCGGCGCCCCTCCTGCGGGTTGCATCAAGGGATTTCCATATATCAAGTCGGCTTCGCGGGCGTAACTCGTCCTTAGCGCCGGGCTGGGGGCGGCAGGGCGGCGGGGCGGGGGCGGCGGCTAATCTCGCATTCAGCGCCGGCGTCGGTGTCGGTTCTCCGGCGGCGGCTCCTTGGCAGGACTTAACGCGTAATCCCATTTACTACGGTGGCTGTGTTATGACCCCCGAGGTCGTCTAGGGTCGTGGATGTAGCCACCAGGAGGGGCGTGCTGGGTCAGGGAGGTCGCCGCCGGGGGAGGCGGCTGGCGGGGACATCCATTTCCTGAGGAAAGGTTGCCGTAGCGGGCTGGACGTGCGGTTGCCGGGGCGAGGGTGATATGGATCACCTGTTCGACGTCTCTCCTGCCTCGGTTAACAGCCATTAGCGATTCCCAGTTCGATTGGGCATTGCGAGCTCTGGCTTCGGATCCCGGATTCAAATTTGTCAATGGCGATGTGAAACGGACATCTGTTTGCCGTAGAACACCCGTTGAAGCCCTTCAGGCAAGGCCCCAAACCCCCACATTTCTTTATTTTGCGACGTACATCTTACACTACTTGGTGCTCGTCCTTGGCCACCGCGGGCGAGGCGAGGCATGGCGCTGGAGGCGGAATGAGCACCGTGGTCACGCGGCGACGCCCGGCACAAGCGCCTCCCGTGACCGTGGCGAAAACGTACCCGGCACCGACGCGCAAAAAAAGCAGACCACCCATTCGCCCGTCGCCGCGTGCGGTTGCCTTCAAGCGCCGGCCGCCTCGGGTCCCGCGAGGCATGATTGAGCTGTCTTATCTCGGCCGACGGTCGGTCTGCGTGTGGGCTCGTGGGTGCAGCTGGGACCTTATTTTCGTTCCCCTTTACCGGTACGGTGTCCTTACTGTAGCCTATTTAAGAAGGCGAATAGTACAATTTCACTGTATGGATAGCAGGCACTGTATATTTTCATTATATCTAATAGAGCAATCCGATGAAGTAAATTTGTACAAAGTCGCTCGTCGGCGGCATAATGAGCACATTGAGCTCCCGACGTCGGCGAGATGTAGCTATTAGCAAAGCCATAATTCAGAACTGCCCTCTTATGCTCTGCTGTTTTATCTCTCGCCGGCTCGTGGTGACAGGGCTGCGTTGTTGGGGCGAGAGCGGGCGTTTTCGGTTCTTTGGTTAAATCAAGAATTTTCTTGTCGTATATTTCAATTTTCAGTTCTATGGTCGTTCAGGTAATAAAGCGTCTAGGGCCTCTTCTGTTCAATTTCCGCTTTGTTAGGGACCGGATATGTGATCGTACGCTAATACCCACTTCCTTACCCGGAAAATACATCAATAAGTAATTCAACCATGCTACAGTGGGCGCGAATTAGCCGTTTTTTTCCCTCCAGCCTCCGAACGGGACTGCACTTCGGGTTCAGGACACTGGCCGCCACCTGCCTCGCCTTGACCGTTTCCCCTTCCTCTGCCCGCTTTCCCACGCCCCCGTTGCACCTGCCCGCCACAACACCTTGCTAACGGTGCCCAGGGAAGCGAGGGGTTCGTCCCTTCCTATAGACGCAGCGGTTCCGAACCTATATATTGCCCCCCCCCCCCACCTTCCCCGTCGCTCCGTCCCCTTTACCCAGTAACACCCGATAACACTTCCTCGTTCCCACTGCGCTTTTGCAGCTCTTACATGGTGGCTGATTATTCTCAATCGGCCGGGTTATTATCGGAGTCTAAGCCGGAAGCGAGAGAATTAATTACGAGGGGCAGGTAAACGTAATTACAGGCAGCATCGCGACGTCCATCATCCCTATCGGTACACATTTACAATTATAGCATTAGCTGCTTCCTCCTCGCCGCCTACTGTACACACTTCTGTTCCGGCGGGAGGAGGCGGGTGTCCCCCAAAAGCCGGTCGCGGACATGGGTTCCTTGGGTTAACAATCTCTTGGGTAATGCACATATCACTGGATAAAGACAAATGTCTGTGCATGGGTTCCTTGGGTTCATAATCTCTTGAGTAATAAATATATCACTGGATAAAGACAAGTGTCTGTGCATGGATTCCTTGGGTTAATAATCTCAGAAGCAATACATATACTACTGGATAAAGACAAGTGTCTGTACATGGATTTCTTGGTGTGATTTTCTCTTGAGTAATACATATATCACTGGATAAAGAGAAGTTTCTGTACATGGGTTCCATGGATTAACAATCGCTTGAGCAATACATATATCACTGGATAAATAGAAGTTTTTGTGTATGAGTTCTTTAGGTTAATAATCTCTTGAGTAATAAATATATCACTGAGTAAAGACAAGTTTCTGTAAGACGAAGGATGGAAAGATGGTATCGGGTCGCATTCAATTCCCGAAGGAGGGAGGGAATGATGTATACTGTATATATATCCATGAATACATTGTACTGCCTGTATTGTTTGTATATATTTATAGGCCTCTGTGTGCGTGTTTTTAATTAGTGTTTGTGTTATTTATTTTTCTGGTAACAATGACTTAGAGGCTTTGAGGAGGTGGACCTTTCTTGGTCAATCCTGCTGCCGAGAGGAAATTGTAAATAGATTCAACTCCCATTAAGATAAAGGGGAAAAAATAATAGACAACACGCCCAATCCTTCATGAATGATGAATTAAAAAAAATTATCAGGTATATGTTAAGTATATTGCCTTATGTTGTTATCAGGTATATGTTAAGGATATTACCTCATGTTGTATGTATTTATTAGGCTGTGTGTTATGCATTTTACGTTTTTAATTAACAAGTAATGGGTTTCGGATATAACCTAGACTCGTTCATCACAGCCGACAGGTGAACAAGAAAGGGAAAGGGGAAAGGCGGTTGGATAAGAGGATAAAGGCCGGGGTAAGTGGCGTGGAATAATACGATATCCAGATTTCTTTTTTCTTTCTTCTTCTTCTTCTATTCCTCCTCCTTCTTTTTCTTTTCTTCTTATTCTTTTTCGTCTTCCACTTCTACTACTTCTTCTACTACTACTACTACTACTACTACTACTACTACTACTACTACTACTACTACTACTACTACTACTACTATTACTACTACTACTACTACTACTACTACTACTACTACTACTATTACTACTACTATTACTACTCCTACTCCTACTCCTACTCCTACTCCTACTCCTTCTTCTTCTTTTCTTCTTTTTCTTCTTCTTCTTCTTCTTCTTCTTATTATTATTATTCTCGTCCTCCTGCTCCTCCTTCTTTTCCTTCCTATTTTTCTTCCTCATCTTCTCAATAGCTACATTTTGTGCATCTTCTTCTTTTCCTTCTTCTCCTTCTAGTTTACAACGAGGAACACCAGAGGGCAGGGTTTTCTTAGAGGAAATGACGGGCTGTTGTGGACGGAAGTGGGCGGGTGGGCGGGGGGGAGGGGTAGGGAGGGAGGGGTGGGAGGGAGAGAGGGGGAGGGAGGGAGGGTTTAGGGTAAGGGGTAGTGGGAGGGAGGAGGGGTGAGGGGTAGGGAGGGAAGTGCGTGGGGTAGGGAGGGAGAGGGAAGTGATGGGGGAGGGAGGGGTTTAGGGTAAGGGATGGGGTGTGGGAGGGAGGGAGGGAGGGGATAGGGTGAGAGGAGGAGGGGGAGAAGATGGAGGGAGGGAGAAAAAGGATGGGTGAAGGGGTGGGTAGGGGAGGTGGAGGGTGATAGGATGGGGTGTTGACGGGTGAGGGAAGGGAGGGGGATGGGGAGGGGTAAAGGATTAGGGTTGATGAGGGGGGGGGGAGAAAGGGCCGGGGTGGGGGGTGAGGGGGATGGGGGGGGGAGGAGGAGGAGGTCATTGAAAGGGGAAAGAAGCAAGACGAAGAACTCCAAGGTCTCTCTGGCTCTGCTTTGTCATTTGAGGGCGTTTTTTTTACGTTTTTTTTTTCATCTCATTCATATTATTATGTTTTTCATTCATATATTCATACACTCGCAGGAGCAGGAGCAGGAGCATATGCACGCGCAAACACACACACACGCACGCACGCACGCACGCACGCACGCACGCACGCACGCACACACACACACACACACACACACACACACACACACACACATAGTCACATACGCACACACACACACACATAGTCACATACGCACACACACACACACACACACAGTCACACGCACACATACACACACAGTCAGACACGCACACAGTCACACGCGCACACGCAGTCACACACACACACACACACACACACACACACACACACACACATAAACACACATAAACACACACACAAACACACACACACACAAGCAAACACACACACACACACATTTGCATACAGGTTTTATAGCTTCCCACAGGTGCTTTGACCGACGCCACTGCACAAAAAGTTGGTCGTTTAGATTGATATAAATATATGAAGAAAGATATGCAGACCTTGTATTTGTATTTCATGGTGGCGATTTTTTATTTATTTATTCATTATTATTTTTTTATTTTTTGGCATTTCGAAGTTAGGAATCTTTTTTTTGGCGGGGGGGGGGTCTGTAATTCAATATATGCTGACGAGATAATTTAGTTTTATTTTTTTTAATTTTCTTTGTCATGTTGTGATACATAAAAAAAAACTAGTCTGTTCTCCACAGCACCTTTGTGTGTATATAATATGGATAATCCACAAGGAAATTATAGGTAAAGAAGAAAATGGAAATAGGTAAATTCAACGTAAAAATGGAGAAGAAAAAGCAAGTACAGGAAACGAGCTTTGAATTTCTACAAATACCCAAGGAAATACTAAAGAAAAGGAAGACGGAAATGAAGAAACACAGCGTCGCTAAAAGAGAGAGAGAGAGAGAGAGAGAGAGAGAGAGAGAGAGAGAGAGAGAGAGAGAGAGAGAGAGAGAGACAGAGAGAGAGAGAGAGAGAGAGAGAGAGAGAGAGAGAAGGTGAAGAGAGAGAGAGAGAGAGAGAGTGAGAGAGAGAGAGAGAGAGAGGGAAGAAAGAGAGAGAGAGAGAGAGAGGAAGATAAGAGAGAGAGAGAGAGAGAGGAAGATAGAGAGAGAGAGAGAGAGAGAGAGAGAGAGAGAGAGAGAGAGAGAGAGAGAGAGAGAAGAGAGAGAGAGAGAGAGAGAGAGAGAGAGAGAGAGAGAGAGAGAAGGAGAAAGAGAAAGAAAGAGAGAAGGAGAAAGAGAAAGAAAGAGAGAAGGAGAAAGAGAAAGAGAAAGAGAGAGAAGGAGAAAGAGAACGAGAGAGAAGGAGAAAGAGAAGAGAGAGAAAGAAGACGAATATCGGATTTCTGCAAAGACCGAGGAGACGGCGGCGACGACTCGGCCAAGACGAGGATCCGGAGAGCTGTTGCGCGTCGCTCCTGTAAGGTCCTGCGGCTTCCTTTAAGTCGGCTTGCGGGAACGCCATTAGTCACAGACGAGAGATAATCTGTCCTGTTACTTCGTCTGGGTCTGTGAGATGATTTCTGCGAGGAGAACAGAGGAGGGAGTGTCTGCTTGTGTTTGTTTGTGCGCCTTTGTTGACATTTCGCGGCGTCGGGACACGGGGTCTCGATACGGCATCGTCATTAGGGGGTAGAGGGGGGTGGGGTGGTGGGAAATGGTTCACATCCGCCACACGTCTCCTGGCCGCCCGCGTGGCATATCAGATCGGAAATATCTCGCAGTCGCTCGGGTGTTTTACCTGGGAACCGCAGATTAGGTAATTACCGTAATGGTTTCTTTTGCGTGTGCTTTCATTGCAACGAGACATCTTCAGCTCCTGCCGTCCGTTCTAATTAGCCCACCTCTTGGGCGCCACATGCTGTTTTATCGCGGGTCTCTCCACCCTAGAGAGAGGACCTTACTGTTAACTAATCCCATAAAGGACCCCATGTTGCGAGTCAAAATCGTGACGTCATGATGTGAACCGAAGCCTCATAGCGGACTCGCCCCAGTGCCCGGAGGTGACCAGTAATTCACATCCGCCACACTCCGGCGTGCGAAGGGGCGCGCGCCCTTCGGAAGTCGGAAATAGCTCGTCCAGCTTAGGTGATCCGCGGGCGTCTCCTGCCTCGCCCACGCTTCCTTCGCGAAGTGTGGCCGCCGACTTCGATGGGATTTATTCGCGTTTTCCGCTGGGCCATATTGTCTTGGTCTAGAACGAGGAGTGACGGCAAGGACCTGAGCCCTATTAGCCCTCTGGTGGCTATCATTATCATCATAATTGGGTCTGTGCGGCGGGGAAACAAGGGGCCGGCCGCAGCATGTTCCTGTGGCCGTCCCGTCCCTTGTAATTCCCTCTTTTTAGGGGTTCGGGGATAACCATTAGTTGGACCTCTCGGATGTTTTTATCACTCGCGCTTGGACAGTTGGTCACTGGAGGAGGAGGAGGGATGGGTTTGAGGTTTTTGTAAATGGTTTTGTTTTCTTTTGCTTTGGCGTAGTTCTTTATATTCTTTTTCGTGACACACACACACACACACACTCACGCACGCACGCACGCACGCACGCACGCACGCACGCACGCACGCACGCACGCACGCACACACGCACGCACGCACACACGCACGCACGCACGCACGCACGCACACACACACACACACACACACACACACACACACACACACACACACACACACACACACACACACACACACACACACACACACACACACACACACACACACATACACACACATATATATTAGGTTGACTTAAACACCGTAATGATTGCATTAATATTGTTTTTTGTTTGACGATTGCAGTATTTAAAAAGCACTTAAATCGTCTCCTCGTTGACGAATGCCCCCGTGTCCCTGCAGTTCCCAGGCCATGCATGAGAAGTGCATGATACGCCTGCATCTTTTTGCCCCAGTTCGAGTCTCCTAATAACACGCAGGCAGAGGACCCGGGGCTGTCGTGTCCTCTCGTCCTCTTGGGAGTCTGTCTCGCCGTCTTGTCCTCTTTCCGTCTGTCTTTCGTCCTCTCGTCCTCTTGCAGTCTCGCCGTCTTGTCCTCTTGGAGTCTGTCTTTCGTCCTCTCGTCTTCTTGCAGTCTAGCTGTCTCGTCCTCGTCCTCTTGCAGTCTCGCCGTTTCGTCCTCTCGTCCTCTTGCAGTCTCGCCGTCTCGTCCTCTCGCCGTCTGTTTCGTCCTCTCGCTGTTTCTGTTTCGTCTACGGAGCGAGACTCCCCCCCGCTTCCGGCCGCCGACGCCCCCCCTCCCCCTCCCCCCCCAGAGGACCCGCACGCCGACTTAAGATCCCCGACTTTATCCTGACGAAGCGCCGACGTCATTAAGAGGATCGGCTTTATCTCGGAGGAGCGGGAGACCCCTTCGTCACAGTCGGAGCGAGAGGGGGGGGGAGGGGGGGAGGAGGGGGGAGCGGTGATGGATGAAGAGGGGGGTCGCTAGCGGGGTGTGGGGGTGGAGGAGAGGGACCGTGGGAACGCACCTGTACGTCGCGAGTACTACTATGAGTGGGTGCGTGGGTGGGGTGTGGGTGGAGGGTGGAGAGTGGGGAGAGGGGAGGGGAGGGGGCAAGGGTTGTGGAGAAGGTAAGGGAGAAGGGGGTGGGGATGAGGGCTAAGGGGGGATTTGTGGGGGGGGGTTGGAGGTTGGGGAGAGGGGGAGGGGGTTATGAAGACGGGTTTTACGTCACTCGAACGACGGCGGCCGCAGAGTCGTCGGTGGGAATCTGTGCCTGAATTAACATCGCGGGCGTTTAGCGATGGAAATGATACGCCTCGGAGTCTTTTTGAAAGGAGGGTTATGCAAATGAACCGTGTTTCATTCGGGACGCTTCTTTAGTACTTAGAGACTTTTTTTGAAGGCTGCAGATCGCTTCGGCATAAATACTAAGACATACGGACTTTCGCACGCACAGACACACGTACGCTGACACATACATATACGCATGCACACAGACATGCATATATATATATATATATATATATATATATATATATATATATATATATATATATATATGTGTGTGTGTGTGTGTGTGTGTGTGTGTGTGTGTATGTATGTATGTAAATATATATGTAAATATATATGTAAATATATATGTATATATATCTATATCTATATCTATATATGTATATATATATCTGTATTTATATATGTATATATACATTTATATATATATACGTATGTGTGTGTATATATATATATATATATATATATATATATATATATATATATATATATATATATATATATATATATATATATATATATATATATATATATATATATGTATATATATATATATATATATATATATATATATATATATATATATGAAATATATATATATATATAAATATATATATATATATATATATATATATATATATATATATATATATACACACACACGTGTGTGTGTGTGCGCATATGTGTGTATATATATGTATGTATGTTTTTGAATAAGTATGTACATGAGTGTGTATGTGAATATGGATTAGTAAGCCTCGAAGAAAAGTAAAAGGAAAGTAGAAATAAACATAGCGTACACAGTGGAGGTTAACATGAAGAACACCGTATTAAAGAAGATACAGTAAAAATATAATAACCATGTGACCGGCTTTAACTTGTGTGACACAGTTTAGCCGCTAGTGTGGGCGCGGGGGCGGGGGCGGGGTGTGTGGGTCGCGTTCTCGGCTTTTTGGTCACTCTTTCGGATCGCCTTTGAGGAAATGTCTTGAGTTAGAATGTGCTGTTGCTGTTGTGGCGTTTGCTTCGTGTTTTTTGTGGTATTTGGTGTTAGTTTTTATTTCGCTTTCTCCTTTTCTTGTTTTTTTTTTTTCTTCGTTTTGTGGAAGTTTGGCTATTTTTTTCCTTTTGTTTCTTTTGTTTTTGTCGATTAAGGTAACAGAAACATCGGTATTTTTAGCATTATATTCCGTCTCGGTAGATTAATAGCTTTGTAGAGGTGGGAAAGAGTGGGAGAGGGGGGGGGGAGGCGGGCAGGTGCGTGGTGAGGTCTCTGGGACGGAACCTGGGAACCGAGGCCAGGTGTAGTACGGGAAGGAGAGGGGTGAGATGGAGGGAGGGAGGGAGGGAGGGGGAGAGGTGGGATGCAGAAGGGAGGGAGGAGGGAGGGGGAGGGAAGGACTGAGAGAAGGGGGTGGCGGTAGGAGGAAGGAGAGGATGAGATTGAGGAGAGGAGGGAGGGAAGAGATGGAGGAGGGAGGGAGGGGAGGGAAGAGATAAGATGAGTGGAGGGAGGGCGGGGAGGGGGAGGGGTGAGATGCAGAAGGGAGGGAGGGAGGGAGGGAGGGAAGGACTGAGAGAAGAGGGTGGCGCTGGGAGGGAAGAAGAGGGGTGAGATGGAGGAGGGGGGAAATACAGGAGGGAGGGAGGGACTGAGAGAAGGGGGTGGCGGTGGGAGTAGGGGAAGGAGAGGGGTGAGATGGAGGAGGGGAGGGGGGAAATAAGGGGGAGCAGGAGGGAGGAAAGAGGGACTGAGAGAAGAGGGTGGCGCTGGGAGGGAAGAAGAGGGGTGAGATGGAGGAGGGGGGAAATACAGGAGGGAGGGAGGGACTGAGAGAAGATGGGGGCGGTGGGAGGGTTCTGAAGGTCCGGATCATACGCCCGAACCCCGACGCACAGGTGACGCGGCTCGCCCTCTCGCTCTGCCCGTCGCTCGATTTGACTTTCCGAAGACGTCCCGACGGCCGAGGGTCCGAGGCGCGTCCCGGCGACCTGTCGTGCCGTCGAGCGAGCCGGGCGGCGTCTCGAGGAAGCTGGCGAACGGCGCCCGTTGTCTCGGCCGTGAATGGGAGGAGCGGCGCGCGAGATCACGACGCGGGCTCGCCGTGGCTCCTGCGGGTGGAGGGGAGACGGGGGCCTCGCCTGCGTCGCCGCCGTCGCGAGGAAGCAAGGCTGCGGCGATGGCGAGATTTTGGCGATAGCGACACGGCGATCGCGAGACTTTTAGCGATCGCGAGACTTTTGGCGATCGCGAGACTTATGGCGATCGCGAGACTTTTTGCGATAGCGGCACGGCGATCGCGAGACTTTTAGCGATCGCGACACTTGGCGATAGCGAGACTTTTGGCGATAGCGGCACGGCGATCGCGAGACTTTTGGCGATAGCGACACTTGGCGATAGCGAGACTTTTGGCGATAGCGAGACTTTTAGCGATAGCGACACTTGGCGATCGCGAGACTTATGGCGATCGCGAGACTTTTGGCGATAGCGACACTTGGCGATCGCGAGACTTTTGGCGATAGCGACACGGCGATCGCGAGACTTTTAGCGATCGCGACACTTGGCGATCGCGAGACTTTTGGCGATCGCGACACTTGGCGATAGCGAGACTTTTGGCGATAGCGGCACGGCGATCGCGAGACTTTTGGCGATAGCGACACTTGGCGATCGCGAGACTTTTGGCGATCGCGAGACTTTTGGCGATCGCGAGACTTTTGGCGATAGCGACACTTGGCGATAGCGAGACTTTTGGCGATAGCGACACTTGGCGATAGCGAGACTTTTGGCGATCGCGAGACTTTTGGCGATCGCGAGACTTATGGCGATCGCGAGACTTTTGGCGATAGCGACACTTGGCGATCGCGAGACTTTTGGCGATCGCGAGACTTATGGCGATCGCGAGACTTTTGGCGATAGCGGCACGGCGATCGCGAGACTTTTGGCGATAGCGACACTTGGCGATAGCGAGACTTTTAGCGATAGCGACACTTGGCGATCGCGAGACTTATGGCGATCGCGAGACTTTTGGCGATAGCGACACTTGGCGATCGCGAGACTTTTGGCGATCGCGAGACTTATGGCGATCGCGAGACTTGGCGATCGCGAGACTTTTGGCGATAGCGAGACTTGGCGATCGCGAGACTTTTGGCGATAGCGAGACTTTTGGCAATAGCGACATTCGGCGATCGGGAGAGCTTTTACGATCGCGAAACATCTGGCGATCGCTTATTCGCATCCGCTGACCGGTGCTCGTTTCTCCCTCGTCGTCGGAGAAAGCCTCGCATCTTCTTCGGAGGCGCCGTGAGAAGGGTCGAGCTCGGTGATCTCACACTGCAGGGAGAAAGTCGCATTGTTCAGGGAGGTGCCGGGCGGGCGGGCGTGTGGGCGGGCGGGTGGGCGGGCGGGCGGGCGGGCTGCGGGTGGGCGGCCTCGCGAGGGATGTGCGTAGTTCAAAGAGGACGCCCGTGGTGTCGTTAGTCGGAATGGTGTGCGAGAGGAGGCTCGTTACTTGCAACGGGAGTCTGTCATTATGGGAGACAAGGGTATATGCAGTGTATTTCCATATGCATGTTCCGTCGGTCTTTGTGTGTTTGTGTGTGTATGTGTATGTGTGTGTGTTTGTATGTGTGTGTGTGTATGGCTGTGTGTGTTTGTATGTGTATGTGTGTGTGTGTGTTTGTATGTGTATGTGCGAGTGTTTGTATGTATGTATGTGTGTGTGTATGTGTGTATTTGTATGTGTATGTGCGAGTGTGTGTGTATGTTTTTATGTGTGTGTGTGTGTGTGTGTGTGTGTGTGCGTGTGCGTTTTGCATGCGTGTAGAGCCCCGGGACGATGTAGCGGTGAGGACGCGGCGCCGCAGGGATGGCGTAGCGGCGGCGTGGCGAGCGTGAGAGAGGGAGGCGAGGGCGTGGGAGGTGTCAGGAGCCACACTACCATACTGCACCCTGCCTCCTCCCCCCCCTCCCTGCCCTCTTGCTCCTACCCGCTCTCCTGCCTCCCCCCCTCCCTGCCCCCTTGCCCCTACCTGCTCTCCTGCCTCCCCCCCCCTCCCTGCCCTCTTGCCCCTACCTGCTCTCTCCTGCCTCCCCCCTCCCTGCCCTCTTGCCCCTACCTGCCCCTGCCCGTTTTCCTGCCTCCCCCCTCCCTGCCCTCTTGCCCCTGCCCGCTCTCCCTGCCTCCCCCCTCCCTGCTCCCTCTTGCCCCTGCCCGCTCTCCTGCCTCCCCCCCCTCCCTGCTCCCTCTTGCCTCTACCTCCCCCCCTCCCTGCCTCTCTTGCCTCTACCTCCCCCCTCCCCTGCCCTCTTGCCTCTACCTCTCCCCCCTCCCTGCCCTCTTTCCCGCCCCTACCTGCCCCTGCCCGCTCTCCTGCCTCCCCCCCCTTCCCTGCCCTCTTGCCCCTGCCCGCTGCTCCTGCCTCCCCCCCCCCTTCCCTGCCCTCTTGCCCCTACCTGCCCCTGCCCGCTTCCCTCCTGCCTCCCCCCCTCCCTGCCCTCTTGCCTCTACCTCCCCCCCTCCCTGCCCTCTCTTGCCCCTACCTGCCCCTGCCCCGCTCTCCTGCCTCCCCCCCCCTTCCCTGCCCTCTTGCCCCTGCCCGCTCTCCTGCCTCCCCCCCCCCTTCCCTGCCTCTCTTGCCCCTACCTGCCCCTGCCCGCTCTCCTGCCTCCCCCCCTCCCTGCCCTCTTGCCTCCTACCTCCCCCCCTCCCTGCCCTCTTGCCCCTACCTGCCCCTGCCCGCTCTCCTGCCTCCCCCCCCTTCCCTGCCCTCTCTGCCCCTACCCTCTCTCCTGCCTCCCCCCCTCCCTGCCCTCTTGCCCCTACCTGCCCCTGCCCGCTCTCCGGCGCTCCTTCCTCCCACACTTGCCCTACACTGTTTTTTTTTTTTTTTTTTGTTTTCTTTCGCACTATTTTTTCTCATTCCTTTTCTATGTTTATTGCCGTGTTTTCCTCTGTTTTATTTATTTTTTTATTCCACGCTTTTGTTTTTTCTTTGGTTTCGTTCTGTGTTTATTTTGTTTTTTCTCATTTACTTGTTTTTTTTTTTATTCTACGCTTTTATTTCTCCTTTCTTTCTTTCCTCATAGCGTCCATTTCGCTCTTATTCCGTTTTCCACTTTTATTGTCGCGTCCGTCTCTTTCCTTTCCTCTCACATTTAATTCGTTCTCGCTTTTTCCCACGTTTATTGTCACGTTTTCCTTTCCTACATCCTTGTCTCTTCCTCCCTCCCTTTTTTTCTCATCCTTCCATCCACCCCATTCGCAGCGTGACTGTAAGAGCTTGCTATAAGGCCCTCCGGCGCCGTGTGTTGCGTGTACGGCCTCGGGGTTATGCGAGTAGCCCCTGGGTATCCCACACTGCACCCGGGGTTACTCGCTCCCAACCCTCTCCCCTCCCCTCCTCTCCTTTCCCTTCTCTTCCCTTCCCTATGCTCCCGTTCCCTCTCCTCTTTTCCCTTGCCTTCCTTTCTCTACCCTTCCCTTCCCTTCTCTACTCTCCCTTCCTCTCCTCTCCTCTCCTTTCCCTTCCCCATGCTTGCTCCCGTTCGCTCTCCTCCTTTCCCTTGCCTTCCTTTCTCTCCTCTTCCCTTCCCTTCCCTCCCCTCCTCTCCTTTCCTTTCCCTATGCTCCCGTTCCCTCTCCTCCTTTACCTTGCCTTCCTTCCTGGGGAAGGGGAGAGGGGGTTATCTCTGCCATTTCCCTGCCCCGTGGAAGACTACCATGAGGTTTGCTCCCACCCTCTGCAATCGGTTCTCGCGGCCATTATTCAATTTTCGTGTGACGGGGGGGGGGGGGGTTGCGCATCGGATACCCCCGAGGCCCAGCACGACTCCCGAAACTTAGGGTTGTTTTGGTACTCTCCAATCTCGAATCTTCGGTTGTGTTGGTGCTCTTGAAGTCTTTGGGATGTTTTTGGTACTCACGGAAACTTAGGATTGATTTGGTACTCCAGAACACTCGGGGCTGTTTTGGGTACTCGCGAAAATTTAGGGTTGTTTTTGGTACTCTCGAATCTTCGGTTGTTTTGATACTCATGAAAACTTAGGGCTGTCTTTGGTACTCGTGAAAATTTAGGGTTGTTTTTGGTACTCTCGAATCTTCGGTTGTTTTGATACTCATGAAAACTTAGGGCTGTCTTTGGTACTCGTGAAAATTTAGGGTTGTTTTTGGTACTCTCGAATCTTTGGTACTCCCGAAAACTTAGGGCTGTTTTTTGGTATTCTCGAAAAGTAGAACAATTTGCTTAGAATCGATGTGGGATTCTTTTTCTTTTGCAAATGACAACCAGAGGGACCTTGCTCAGCGTGTGGAGATCTTCGTATTGTCTTTGGACGGGAAAATATTGTCTTCTGGACGGGGGGGGGGAGGGGGGGAAACTTGGCTTTAAACCCCATTCAAGTGTCTAGATGGAAGGGTTTGTTGACGAATGGGCACAAGAAGCAGCGATTCGAATGACGGGATTTATAGGCGGTGAAGAAATCCGATTATGATCCGCTAATCCGATTTTTATGAGCTTTTTTTTCTTGTTATTTTAGTTCATTCCGTGAATGTCGTGGCTTTTGGCGACTGGTCGGATTAGTAACAGGGGTGAAATCTGTTATTATCTGCTTTTATCTCTCTGTTTATCTACTTTATTCATTTCTCTTCCGCATTTGTCTTATTTATTGGTCTACTTTGTTTATTTCTCTTTCAAATGATCTATTTATTTATCTACTTTATTCATTTATTCTTCTTCCAAATTATTTATTTATTCATCTACTTTATTCCTTCATTTTTCTTCCAAATTATCTATTTATTCATCTACTTTATCAATTCCTCCTTCATCCACTTTATCAGTTTATTCATCCACTTTATCAGTTTATTCATCTACTTTATCAATTAATATCTCTTCCACTTTTATCAATTTATTCATCTACTCTGTACATTCATTTCTCTTCCACCTTATCTGTTTATTCATACACTTTTATCAATTAATCTCATCCACTTTTCACATTATTCATTCATTTTTCTTCCACTTTATCATTTTATTCATTTACTCTCTTCATTCATTTCTCTTCCACTTTAGCAGTTTATTCATCCGCTTTATTCATTCATTTCACTTCCACTTTATCAATTTATTCATCCACTTTTATCAATTAATCTCTTCCACTATTCCTCTTTATCAATTTATCTCTCCAACTATTCCACTTTATCAATTTATCTCTTCCATTATTCCACTTATTATTCATCTACTCTCTTCATTCATTTCTCTTTCGCACCGAGTGATGCGAAGACGAGGCGTGGAAAGGACCGGTCATTGTCTCAGGTGCGACGGGGTGAGGGAGGGGTCACCTGTGGGGGGGTGGGGGTCATTACGAGGAGTGGGGGGGGGAGTGAAGGTGAGGGTCGTGGGAGAGTTACGGAGGTGTTACTAATGATAATATAACCCTCTCCTCTTCCTCCTCTTCCTCCTCCTCCTTGTACCCCCTTCTCTTTCTTCTGTTTCTTTTCCTTCTCTTTCTCTTTCTTTTCCTTCTTTCCTTTCTCTTTTTTTTACTCCTACTATTCCTCCTCTGTTTCCTTCTCTTTGTTTTCCTCCTTTTTTTCCTGTCTCCCTCTCTTCTCTCTCTCCTCTCTCTCTCCCTTTCCTCCTCTCCCTCCTCTCTCCTCCTCCTCCTCTCTCTCTCTCTCTCTCTCTCTCTCTCTCTCTCTCTCTCTTCTCTCTCTCTCTCTCTCTCTCTCTCTCTCTCTCTCTCTCTCTCTCTCTCTCTCTCTCTCTCTCTCTCTCTCTCTCTCTCTCTCTCTCTCTCTCTTTCTCTCTCTCCTCTCTCTCCCTCCTCTCTCTCTCTCTCCCTCTCTCTCTCTCTCTCTCTCTCTCTCTCTCTCTCTCTCTCTCTCTCTCTCTCTCTCTCTCTCTCTCTCTCTCTTCTCTCTCTCTCTCTCTCTCTCTCTCTCTCTCTCTCTCTCTCTCTCTCTCTCTCTCCCTCTCTCTCCCCCTCTCTCTCTCCCCTCTCTCTCTCCCCCTCTCTCTCTCCCCCTCTCTCCCTCTCTCCCTCCCCCCCCCCTCTCTCTCTCTCTCTCTCTCTCTCTCTCTCTCTCTCTCTCTCTCTCTCTCTCTCTCTCTCTCTCTCTCTCTCCCTCTCTCTCCCTCTCTCCCCCTCTCTCGTACAAGTGCGTGTAATAATGCGCGTGGGTGTGCTAGGAAGGACCCTTATACCTGCCTACACCCGAGGTCAAAGGTCATGGGAAATCTCAGGCGCAGGCTTGATCCAGGGCAGAGAGGGAGAGGGAGGGAGGGGTGGTGGAAGGGAGAGGGGGGGTTATTGAACATCGTGAATTGTTGTTGTTATTATTATTATTATTGTTGTTGTTATTGTTATTGTTGTTGTTGTTGTTGTTGTTGTTATTGTTATTTGAAAGGGAGGGGTTATTATTATTTTTACTTATTATTATTATTGTTGTTGTTATTGAGGTTGTTATTATTATTATGATGTTATTGTTATTATTATTGTTATTGTTATTATTATTATTATTATTATTATTATTTGATTGTATTATTATTTTTATTTATTTTTTTTATCTTTGGGGGTTGGGGATTTTTAAGATGATTTGGGAATCAAAATGGCGGTAAGGGAGAGTCGGTTGTTTTCCTTGTCGGTTTATTAAGCTGGTTATGATTTTTATTTGATTATTTATTCCTAGGTTTTCTTTTCGTGTTTTTTTTCGTCTCTCACTTTCTCGTTTAATTCCCATTTTGTGTTTGTTTCTTGTTGTTTCTTGTTGTTCTTTGTCTTTCTTTTATTGTGTTTTTATTTGACTTTATTCTGTCCTTTTCCTCTTCAGTTCCTTTTTCTTTTTTTTTCTTGTTCTTCTTTTCCTTCTTCCTTCGTCTCTTCCTTTTTCTTCTCTGTCGCTCCTATTCCTTTTTCTTAAATTTACACCTTTTTTCCT
>NC_091571.1:35985658-35988158 GCF_042767895.1 Penaeus vannamei
TTTTTTCTTTATTCCCGCTACCTTAAACCCAAGTCGAAATACGTTCGACTGCGATTTTTACCTCCCCCTCCCCTCCCCTCCCCCACCCATCCCCCCCAGTGTCAGAAACTCGAACGGGTACACCACAAAGACACGTCACATCCTGCACCACGAGATAATATTCCCAGATATTACCACCGATGCCCTAATCTCCGCCACAACCACAACCACAACCACCTCAACAACCCAAATCTCGCGAAGGAAGCGTGCATGACAGCTGTCAGTCACTGTCATCATCCCGCCTTCGCCAGAACCGAAGTGCAGTCGCCGCTTGCAAGATCTCGCCCTCACGCTGCCATCCCGAGCAATCTCCTCGACCTCATGGTTCTCAGCTTCACGCCGCGCGGGGTGAGTGCAGAGATCGCTCATAGATCGAAAAAGAAGAAAAGAAAAGAAAGCGAGAGAAGAAGGGGGTGGGAGAGAGGAGGGGGAGAGAGAGAGGAGGGGCGGGGGAGGGAGAGGAAGAGAGAAAGAGAGAAAGAAATAGAGAGAGAGAAAGAATGATAGAAATGTAGAGGGAGGGAGAGAGAGAGAATGACAGAGAGAAACAGATAGAGACAGAGAAAGAAAGATAGAAATATAGAGGGAGGGAGAGAGAGAGAGAGAGAATGATAGAAATATATATATATAGAGAGAGAATGACAGAGAGACAGACAGACAGAGAACGAGCGAGAGAGAGAGAAACACCCTTGATAATGATATAAAAAACAATACATGAAAAAAGGGCGCCTCGCTGCCTCTCCCTCTTACCGAAGAGGAACACGGAAAATGAAAGTGCATGGCATCGGAAGGAGGTAATGGCGGCGGCTTGAGCAAGGACGTCAACCTCACAGGCGGGACTACGAAGCTACGAGGGACTTCTTTTGAGGGAAGTGGGTTTGGGGAAGGAAGGTTGGGGGGGGGGGAGGAGACTTATTTCTGCTTCTTAAAAGGTATCTGTTTGTGTGTGGGGGTGGGGGTGTTGTGTGGGTGTGTTATGTGGGGGCGGGGGTGTGGGTGTGTGTGTTGTGTGTGTGTGTGGGGGGGGGGGGGGTGTTGTGTGTGTGGGGGGGGGGTGTTGTGGGGTGTGTGTGTGTGTGTGTGTGTGTGTGTGTGTGTGTGTGTGTGTGTGTGTGTGTTGTGTGCGTGTTGTGTGCGTGTTGTGTGCGTGTGGATGTGTGTTGTGTGCGTGTGGATGTGTGTGTGTGGGGGGGGTGTATGTATGTGTGTTTTGTGAGCGTGTGTGTTTTGTGTGCGTGTGTCTGTGTCTGTGTGTGGGTGAATGTCCGTGCGTGCGTGCGTGCGAGTGTATATGATTATGTACGAATTTGTTCACCGTTTCGGCCTCGAGGATGCGCCATCATCACGTGACGTAAGATGGCAAATTGATGATCAGGTAGCAAGTAAGACAGACAGACAGGTAAAAAAAAAAAAAAGCTAGCAATTACAGTCACACACGATGGCGGCGCGTCTTGTTTGAGTGACAGTAATTTCAATGGATGCTGCGTCGAGCTTCGTCTCCGAGGAGTAGCACAGTAAGACGCCTGGAGTGGTTGGGAGAATTAGGCCTATGCTGGAGAGGAGAAACGGGACGTGTAGGAGAGAGACAACAAGAAAAAGGGGACATGTAGGAGAGAGACAACAAGAAAAAGGGGACATGTAGGAGAGAGAGAACGAAAAAAGGGACATGTAGGAGAGAGACAACGAAAAAAAGGGACATGTAGGAGAGAGAGAACAAGAAAAAAGGGACATGTAGGAGAGAGAGAACAAAAAAAGGGACATTTAGGAGAGAGAGACAACGAAAAAAGGGACTTGTAGGAGAGAGAGAACGAAAAGGACATGTGAGAGAGGAAAAGACAAATTGAAAAAGGGGACATGTAGGAGAGAGACAACGAAAAAAAGGGACATGTAGGAGAGAGACAACGAAAAAAGGGACATGTAGGAGAGAGACAACGAAAAAAGGGACATGTAGGAGAGAGACAACGAAAAAAGGGACATGTAGGAGAGAGACAACGAAAAAAAAGGGCCATGTAGGAGAGAGACAACGAGAAAAGGGACATGTAGGAGAGAGACAACGAAAAAAAGGGACATGTAGGAGAGAGAGAACGAAAAAAGGGACATGTAGGAGTAAGACAACGAAAAAAGGAACATGTAGGAGAGAGACACCGAAAAAAGGGACATGTAGGGGAAAAATAACGAATAATGGGACATGTAGGAGAGACACCGAAAAAAGGGACACGTAAGAGAAATACAACGAAAAAAGGGACATGTAGGAGAGAGACAACGAAAAAAGGGACATGTAGGAGAGAGACAACGAAAAAAGGGACATGTAGGAGAGAGACAACGAAAAAAGGGACATGTAGGAGAGAGATACCGAAAAAAGGGACATGTAGGAGAGACAAGAAAAAAAGGGACATGTAGGAGAGAGACAACGAAAAAAGGGACATGTAGGAGAGAGACAACGAAAAAAAGGGACATGTAG
>NC_091571.1:36008158-36010658 GCF_042767895.1 Penaeus vannamei
GTGTATATAATATCAGGTCTGAAATTGAGGCTACTTTCTTTTCCCTTTTTTTGTGTCTTGGTTGTAAGAGGAAATATGGGGGGGGGGGGGTTATGGTTTGGATATGAAATGGAAATGGGAGGGAAGTCGCGTGTATGTTGGGGGGAATGTATGTTGATAAACGGATTTTTTGTGTATGATATGTTGGGAGGAATGTATGCTGATAAACGGATTTTTTATGTACGATATATTGGGAGGAAAGTATGCCGATAAACCGATTTTTTATGTACGATATATTGGGAGGAAAGTATGCCGATAAACCGATTTTTATGTACGATATATTGGGAGGAAAGTATGCCGATAAACCGATTTTTTTATGTACGATATATTGGGAGGAAAGTATGCCGATAAACCGATTTTTATGTACGATATATTGGGAGGAAAGTATGCCGATAAACCGATTTTCAAGCACGATAAGGTGTAGAGAGACTGGTGGTGAGATTGTGGTGGTGTACTGGTGTCAGCCGGGTCTCAGTCCGCGGCCCGTCTGGTACCCGTCTGGCAGAGTTGACCACCTCGCGTGCCTGCCAGCTGCCGCCACGCCCGCCCTCTGCAACCACGGCCTCGCTGCCTCCCCGCCCGCCTCCTTGACAGATTCGGGTGGTCGAGGGCGCCGTTTCAAGGGGGCGCGCTGCATCTGCCTATCCCCCATGCGACGCCCACGACGTGTTGTCTGGCGGGCGTCCGTGTCCCTCCCCCCTGGCCGATCGGGGAGGGCGTTGGTTGCGGGCGGTTCTCTGGGGCTGTTGGCGTCACTCGATACTCTCGCGCGGGCGGGATTCGGTTGGTCTTATCTCGCCGCGCTGTCTGCTTCGGGTTTTGGGCGCCGGTTGAGGGCGGGAGGGCGGGTGCGGGTGCTTGATCGTGCTAAAGGTGCTGATCAGGGGAGATGTATAATGTATAAAATGGTATAAGATGAATAATGTATAAAATGGAATAAGATGAATAATGTATAATGTGTAATATGCATAATGTATATGTATTATGCATACCCTACAACAAAGACAAGTTGTGAAGATTATTTCGAGCTTCTTTAAATTCCGTATGTTCTGATATCAAAAGAAAACCTCGCTTACACTCACATCGTCTTCAGAACACTCGTCCAGCCTCTTGTGCGTAATGGGTCGTTAATAACTATTACTTCAAATCGGATATTTATTGATCAGATTCCCCATTTCAGGCCAAGAATTTTAAAAAATCGGATATAAATCGATCAGATTCCCCATTTCAGGTCAAGATTTTAAAAATCAAATCGGATATAAATCGATCAGATTCCCGATTTCAGGTCAAGAATTTTAAAAAATAAAATCGGATGTAAATCGATCAGATTCCCGATTTCAGGTCAAGAATTTTTAAAAATCGGATATAAATCGATCAGATTCCCGATTTCAGGTCAAGATTTTAAAAATCAAATCGGATATAAATCGATTAGATTCCCGATTTATATCCCGATTTCAGGTCAAGATTTTAAAAATCAAATCGGATATAAATCGATCAGATTCCCGATTTCAGGTCAAGAATTTTAAAAATCAAATCGGATATAAATCGATCAGATTCCCGATTTCAGGTCAAGAATTTTTAAAAATCGGATATAAATCGATCAGATTCCCCATTTCAGGTCAAGATTTTAAAAATCAAATCGGATATAAATCGATCAGATTCCCCATTTCAGGTCAAGATTTTAAAAATCAAATCGGATATAAATCGATCAGATTCCCGATTTCAGGTCAAGAATTTTAAAAATCAAATCGGATATAAATCGATCAGATTCCCGATTTCAGGTCAAGAATTTTTAAAAATCAAATCGGATATAAATCGATCAGATTCCCGATTTCAGGTCAAGAATTTTTAAAAATCAAATCGGATATAAATGGATCAGATTCCCCATTTCAGGTCAAGAATTTAGAAAATAAAATCGGATATAAATGGATCAGATTCCCCATTTCAGGTCAAGAATTAAAAAAAAAATCAAATCGGATATAAATGGATCAGATTCCCCATTTCAGGTCAAGATTTTAAAAATTAAATCGGATATAAATCGATCAGATTCCCCATTTCAGGCCAAGAATTTAAAAATTAAATCGGATATAAATGGATCAGATTCCTCATTTCAGGCCAAGAATTTAAAAAATCAAATCAAATCGGATATAAATCGATCAGATTCCCCATTTCAGGCCAAGAATTTAAAAAAATCAAATCGGATATAAATGGATCAGATTCCCCATTTCAGGTCAAGAATTTAGAAAATAAAATCGGATATAAATGGATCAGATTCCCGATTTCAGGTCAAGAATTTTTAAAAATCGGATATAAATCGATCAGATTCCCCATTTCAGGTCAAGAATTTAAAAATTAAATCGGATATAAATCGATCAGATTCCCCATTTCAGGTCAAGAATTTTAAAAATCAAATCGGATATAAATCGATCAGATTCCCGATTTCAGGTCAAGAATTTTAAAA
>NC_091571.1:36023158-36030658 GCF_042767895.1 Penaeus vannamei
TGGAGGTGGAGGTGGAGGGATCTGTGATGGAGGAGGTGGAGGAGGAGGACGAGATGGAGGTGGAGGAGGAGGGAGGGAGATGGAGGAGGGAGGAGGAGGAGGAGATGGAGGAGGAGGAGGAGATGGAGATGGAGGGAACTGTGGCGGAGGAGGAGGAGGAGATGGAGGAGGAGGAGGAAGCTGCGGCGGCGGAGGAGACGGAGGAGGAAGCTGCGGCGGAGGAAGCTGCGGCGAGCGGGCGCGAGGAAAAGCGCCCCGCAGCCCGAAAGGGTCGACGAGTGTTGGCCGAGCGGGTCACGCGTGCCCTTCAGCGGCGGCTCGAAGGACGCGCCTGGATCGTCACTTCGGGGAACCGACGACGACGCCAAATGCTTTATTGCTTTATAGGCCCGCGTGCTGATGGAGGAGGAGGGGGAGGAAGAGGGGTTAAAGAGGTTGAAGGAGGATGGAGGAGAGGGACGAAAAAGGGGTTGAAGGAGGATGGAGGGGAGGAAGAGAATGGGGTTGAAGAGGTTGAAGGAGGATGGGAGAGGTGGAGGGATGGGGAGGGGAAAGGATGAAGAGAGGAAGGAGAAGGGGTTGAAGGAGGGAGGAGAAAGAGGTTGAAGGAGGATGGGGGAGGAGAGAGGGAGAAAAAGGGTTGAAGGAGGATGGGGAGGGGTGGAGGAGGGTGAGAAGGGATTGAAGAGAGGGAGGAAAAGGGTTGAAAAGAGGGAGGAGAAGGGGTTGAAGGAGGATGGGGGAGGGGTGGAGGAAGGAAGAAGGGGGTGAGGAGCGGGAGGAGAAGGGATGAAGAGAGGAAGTAGAAAGGGGTGAAGAGAGGGAGAAAAAGAGGTTGAAGAGAGGATGGGGAGGGGATGAAGGAAGAGGAGTAGAAAGGGGAGTTGAGGAAAGGGAGGTTAAGGGAGTAAAGAGAGGGCTAATAGAGAGAGAAAGAAAATGAAGAGAGAGAATGGAAGAAGATAGAAAGACAAATACACATAGATTGTGTGTTTGTGTGTGCGTGAATGAGTAAGGAAGATTGGGAGTAGGAAAAAAAAAGATAAAAGAGGGAGCGGATACGAAGGAGAGAGAGAGAGAGAGAGAGAGAGAGAGAGAGAGAGAGAGAGAGAGAGAGAGAGAGAGAGAGAGAGAGAGAGAGAGAGAGAGAAGAAAAACATTTCCAAGGAAGGAAATAACAAATTTAAGGGATCGTAGACAGCTGGAATCTAAGATAGATAGAGACCTCCCCATCACCAGGACTTCAGAGACAGTCGTTCCTTCAGACAAAGGGACACTCACCCCGCGAGTACACGCCCGCACGCCCATAAATCAGGCAAGTACGCGAGGCTGTACATGCAAACCCGACGCCGGCCTATTAGCACGCTGGAAGCACCGCACCGCACGGCATGCCAAGGCGCCCGGCGTGACCCCTGACCTCCTGCTGCCCTCCACTGACCCTCCGGTGCCTCGTCCCTTGAGCCTCCGGTGGGCCCCTTCCCTGGCCCCCTTGTGGCCCTCCCCTAGAGCCCCTGGTGCCTCTTCCTCTGAGTCTATGGTGCCACTCCCCCTGAACCTCCTATGCCCCTTCCTCTGATCCCCTGGTGCCTCCCTCTCCCTGGCCCTTGGTGCTTCCCTCCCCCTGGCCCTTCCCCTCCCTCTCCCTTCCCCTTCCCCTCCCTCCACCGCCGGGCCAACACCGTTCACCGTCGCTGCAGGAGGGGCAGCAGCTTGAGGAAGAGCCAGGGGAGGAAGGTCCGGGAGAGGAAGAGCCGGAGAGTCGCGGGCGCAGCGTCGGGCGTCGGGGGCGGGCGGCGTGGCACGGGGACGCCCATGCATCTTCGTCCTGTCACCGGAAAGCCTTGCAACTCGGCTTCCACCCCGAGTCCTGCCGGGGTGGAAATGTAGGGGATCTGGGCGGCGGGCGACTTTTGCCTCCTCGGCGGAATAGGCTTTCCGGGCGCTCCGAGGCTCCTGTAATAGCATGAACAAACGACCGCTAAACCTTAAACACAAATCTAGACAAACAGTCGCGATGTTTTTGTAGCGCCACGTTGGAGGTTCTCGAATAAAACGCTTAAAATCCGAATACAAATGACGGTGGTTACAACTCTACCATAACCTTTTAGAACGCTTGGAGAGGGGAAAAAAACTAATTTTTAAAACATATAATCAATTAATTAACGACCCCTGCATTTTCGCGCACGAGTAAGTCTGAACGAAAGGTTTATCCTGTGTGTAAAAAAAAAACCGACAGCGCAGCCGGGGCGGGCGAGAGGGAAAGACCTTGGGGTTCTGCCAGACGAGCCGACCTGCACACGACCCTTGTCTGGCAGCGAGGGTTCCTGTTGCTGTTATTGTTGCTGCCGCTGCCCGTCCTGAGTTAGCATTCTGCGTCCGGCGTCTTCCTTAAACGCATATCCTTTCGTCTTGGCCTTTCATGGTCACTCGTGGTCCTCCTCCTCCTCCTCCTTCGGCCATCGGAGTCCATAGCCCTGCCGATCCTCGTCTAGCTGTCTTCTTTGTTTTGTCCTTTGTTGTCGTTATTTTTTTGGTGTTGTATATTCTTTGTTTTCTCTCTGGGTTGTTGCCATATTTTTTTGTGTTGTATATTTGTTTTCTCTCAGTGTTGTTGTTGTTTTTTGTGTTGTATATTCTTTGTTTTCTCTGTGTTGTCGTTATTTTATGGTGTTGTTATTTCCTTGTTTTCTCCGTGTTTTGTTGCTGATTCGCCATTTCCTCCTGTTCCTCGTTATGGGTCATGTCGTCTTTTCTTCCTGTGGCTCCTTCGGTCCCTTGTTGCTGCGCGGGGAACCCTCTCGGTCGGGTCTGAATCGCCGCCCATTCGTGACGTCACCGGCAGCGCTTTTTCTTTGCGCCTCTTTCATCCTCGCAGAATGGATGTTGATTTCAACACGTGTGCGCACGGTTATATGCACACGCGCACTGAGCAACAGGACGCAACGCAGAAGCAGACAAATGCACATCAGTACACACGCACACTCCAATACACGCACATACTCCAATACATACACACACTAATACACATACACACACACACACACACACACACACACACACACACACACACACACTAATACACACACACACACACACACACACACACACACACACACACACTGATACAGACACACACTAATACATACACACACTAATACACACACACACTAATACACACAAACACACACACTAATACACACACACACACGCACTAATACACACACACACACTAATGCACACACACACACACACACTCTAATACACACACACACCAATACACACACACAGTACGTAGCTACGTTTATTGTCTTTGATCGGAACGAAGCCCATCTTGCCAACCTCTGGAACTTCATAAAAAAAAATCAGCCTCGTTAATCCCGACCGTAAATTCCCGAAGGTGCACGTGCATAGGGGGCAAGGGGGAGGGTGTGTGTGAAGGGGAGGGGAGGAAGGGGCAGAGGGGAAGTGGCAGGGGCTGGGTATAAACAATTCCCGCATTATTACCCCTTTCCCTCTCTCCAAGACGATGCAGTGTGGGGGGAGAAGACGGATAGTACTGAAGGGGTTGTGAGGGAGGGGAGTGGAGGGAAGGGAAGGGAAGGGAAGGGAAAGAGAGGGGAGGGAGAGGGAGGGGAGGGAAAGAGAGGGGATGGGGAGGGAGGGAAGGGAAGGGAAGGGAAGGGAAAGAGAGGGGAGGGAGAGGGAGGGAAGGGAGAGGGAGGGAGGGAAAGAGAAGGGATGGGGAGGGGAGGGAAGGAAGGGGAAAGGGAGGGGTGGGAAGGGGTAATAAGAGTAGCTTGGAGGGAATTGTCGACCTCAAAAGTAGAGGGACAAAAACGAGCTAAAAAATCAAGTTAAGTAGTTGTGGTATGATTAAGTATAAGAAATAATAATTAATGCTGTTTTTTTATTATTATTTATTCTTTCATTTTAGGGTTTCATTTATTCCGATGCTTGTGTAGACTTCGAAGTAAAGATAAATCAAGAAAATGCAGTCTGAAAGAGCAAAAAAAAGAAAAAAAAAAAAAAAGATTAGGCAAGGAAAGGGGTAAAAGGAAGGTAAAAGCAAAAGGGAAACACTTTTGAAAAGGAGTGGAAGTGTAGACACCAAAGGGCAGGGTGAAGGGGTATAGGGTGAAGGCGCAGGGTAGAGTAGGTCAGGAGGCAAAGGGGGGTAGGAGGTGGGAGGTGGGGGGGGGAGGGTGATAAAGTGCCGCGTCCTGAGGCAGCGCCTTTTAGGAGGGGGCAGAGATGGGGGAGGTCAGAGGTCATGCATAGAGAAAAGCTCTTGATACTCTAGAGCGAGCGTGGCTTTGTCCTCGGGCGGCTCGAGATGCGGTTATTGGCCGGATTGGAGATCACGGATTGGAGATCACGGATTCGTTGGCTCCGGAAAAGTGTCCTTCGAGGAGGCTTAGGGAACTGGGACTCCTTGTAATGTATAAGACTTAAAAGGGTATGTTTAGAAGTTACGTTGGCTCCAGCTCTAAGCCTGGAACGTACGAGTGCAATGGGCAGGGATGGGAAAGATAGAATGTGAAAGAAAACAAAGTCATAAGAATGGTCATGAGTTTCCGACCTCCTTTTACTACTGTGGTAATGTTTCTTTTCATGTGCTCGGTGTATCCCCTTTCTCGCCGTTAAAAAAAGGATACCGTAAAAAAAACAGTTTTTTTTCGCCTTCTCTCTGACCCGATATTGCACAGCTTCTCCTCTGCAACAAGTTTTAGGGCCGGCGAGGGCGATAGCGGCGGCGGCGGCGGCGGTAAGTGTCCGTCCGCCCAGCCTCCCGCGTGTAGTACACAGCTCACCCGTGTAAACCGACCTCCTGGTGAGCTGGGAGAGGCCCTTGGCGTAACGATCCGTGTACGAGGGAGATAGACGCGCCGCGGGAGTACTGTGCGAGTGCTGCTGGAGGTAATAACGCGGCAATCGCCTCGTTGAGGTTAGGGCTGTTAAAAGGGGAGGGGAGGTTGTGGTAGATTGGGTACTGGTAAGGAGGTATGATGGGGATGAGGGGAGGGGAGGGGAGGGTGTGGTAGATTGGGTACTGGTAAGGAGGTATGATGGGGGGGAGGGGAGGTCGTGGTAGATTGGGTACTGGTAAGGAGGTATGATGGGGGGGAGGGGAGGGGGGAGTTGTTCGATTCTGTTGGCGTTCGTCGTGTCTTTTATGTGCGGGTGTAAGCGTGTGGTGATCCTGGAAGGCGTCCTTCGTCTCGGCTGAAGGGGGGTTTATTTCGGGGATCTTAAGGGGGGGTCTAAGCTCTCTCGAGTGCTGGGTGTCTCTCTAACGTACCATTGTAATACGTTGGTCGTCTGACTGTGTGCTGTGCTGGTGCAGCGGTAAGGTGCTGGTCTAACAATCCTGCGGACCTGCGTTCAATCCCACGCCCGGCCAGTGAGTGGTATCCCCGTCCACTCCTTGCACACAGGGGGAGATTTGGGCAAAATAAAACAGACAGTATGTCACAGCAAAGAATATCCATTGTAACAAATGGAATTAAAACTAAATCTTCAGTTACGTCAGTTATTAAGTAAACTGACGGATACTCTCAAATCCTATTAAACTTCATGAAAGTCAAAATCTCTTATTATACGATTATTTACATTTTTATATTTATGTTTATGGGATACGACGAACCGTATATCACACCATTCACGCCCCTGTGTTTTGATATCAAAACTGCTATCGTCGAAGCGAGATCTTTGGCCGCCATCCAGGTCTCTTTTGGACACTCTGCGGTTTGTGTTCGACGTCCCACGCCACGATCCCACGTGACCAGCTGTGAGCGCGGACATTGGTTCATTTTTAGATGAATTGGCCAATAGATTACGGATGTTTGGACAGGACGACCTATGGAGTCGGATAATTAACTCGTTTATAGATACCGTGTTAACATCTACATTGACTGAGCTCTTCTAAAACGGAGATCTTGGTGGAAACGAGTAAGTAATATATCAGTGGTTATTCGTTTCTAAATTATCGCGGAATGTTTTTTTTCTTCTTCTTCTTCTTCTTCTTCTTCTTCTTCTTCTTCTTCTTCTTCTTCTTCTTCTTCTTCTTCTTCTTCTTCTTCTTCTTCTTCTTCTTCTTCTTCTTGTGGGCTTTTATTTTGGTTCTGTTTCGTAATCGAGTTACGTCGATTCACAAAGCGACATGTGATTCATGTATTCCCACGTATTGTAACATGACACCAAGACAACGTGATTTTTCGACGTCGAATGGAGCTGCTGCGGTGAGTGGGCGGCTGACGGTCCCAAGACGAACCCAAGAAATGCAAACAGGTTGATTCCTCGCTGGGGGGTCGGTTGCGAATTTCATTTCCGTGATTTTGTTAAATTCCGAGCGGTTGGGATGTTCCGGAAACAGTACTTGAACGACGCAGGATAAGTTTATCTCTTTCTTTCGCTTTCTTTCTCTCTCTGTCTCTGTCTCTGTCTCCCTTTCTCCCTCTATCTCTCTCTTTCTCTCTCTTTCTCTCTGTCTCTCTCTCTCTCTCTCTCTCTCTCTCTCTCTCTCTCTCTGTATGTCTCTCTCTCTTCCTCTCTCCCTCTCTCCCTCCCTCCCTCCCCCTCTCTCTTTTGCTTCGAGGATTACTTCACTCGGGTCTTTCTTCGGCATCTGGTGAAGGATTATGGCGGTTCTTGTGAACTCCTTCTCCGCCGCTCTCGAGTGTCACTTGCTTCCCGCACGCCCTTCGCCGCCACCCGATCCTTCCTGCCCGTGCGCGCACCCTGAACCGCCCTCTCTCCCTGGATTCACTCTCGCCCGGACCTGTGCTTGTACTCGCCTCTCCCTGTACTTTCCTTCCCTCGTGCCCTCGTCTTTGTCTCCATTAGCAGCCGGTCTCCTCTGTACCCGAAGGCCGCGAGCCGGATCTCCAGTACCTCCTCAGCCGACGCCTCCGCGGGGCTTTATCGGGAGTGCATTGGGAGCGCCTGAGGTCCCGTCGCCGCTGCAGCCGCGTCCGAGAGCAAGAGAGAGAGAGAGAGAGAGAGAGAGAGAGAGAGAGAGAGAGAGAGAGAGAGAGAGAGAGAGAGAGAGAGAGAGAGAGAGAGAGAGAGAAAGAGAGGGAGGGAGGGAGGGAGGGAGGCTCAGTCCGCTGACGGCCGCCGCCATCTTGGGAAGGCGCGGGGCTTGCACTCGATTCAAAAAGGGTTGTTCAGGATTATGCTGCGGGATTTCCCAAGGGGCGCGTGGGATGGCATCGGCTCAGCGCGTGCATTTCCTTCCTCTTTCGTGTGTGATCTGGACGGCAGGTTTGCTCGCCTTCGGTCGTCCTGTCCCTCGCCAGCTCAAGCTCTACTTCTTAATCATGGGCGGCGCGTGAGAAGGGCATCGCCGAGACTTGCTTTAAGGGAGGCATAATGAGGGGGAGGAGTAAGGTGGGGGGGGGGGCGTAGGCACAGCGGGAGACCAACCAACCCGTTTGGTTATCAAGATATCAGATTCCCCCCCGAGATACAGTTGGGTCACTCGGGCGCATGAAGACCCAC
>NC_091571.1:36033158-36050658 GCF_042767895.1 Penaeus vannamei
TTGTTCGTGGCTTCTTCCTGCCTCCGCGAGAGGGAGGAGGGAAGGAAGAGTCGGAGGGAGGGATGAATGAGAGAAAGGTGGAAGGAAGGAATGAAGGAAGAGTGGAATTGTTGATGAAAGAAGAGTGGAAGGGAGGAATGAAAGAAGAGTGGAAGGGAGGAAGAGTGGAATTATTGGATGAAAGAAGAGTGGAAGTGATGAATGAAAGAAGAGTGGAAGGAAGGAAAGAAAGAAAGGTGGAAGGATGGAATGAAAGAAGAGTGGAAGGAAATAATAAAAGAAAGGTGGAAGTGATGAATGAAAGAAGAGTGGAAGGGAGGAAGAGTGGAATTATTGGATGAAAGAAGAGTGGAAGTGATGAATGAAAGAAGAGTGAAGGGATGAATGAGAGAAAGGTGGAAGGAAGGAAAGAATGAAAGATGAGTGGAAGGGATGAAAGAGAGAAAGGTGGAATTGCTAAACGAAAGAATAGTGGAAGTAATGGATGAAAGAAGAGTGGACGTGATGAATAAAAGAAGAGTGGAAGGAAGTAATAAAAGAAAGGTGGAAGTGATGAATGAAAGAAGAGTGGAAGGAAGGAAAGAGAGAAAGGTGGAAGGAAGGAAGGAAAGAAGAGTGGACGTGATGAATGAAAGAAGTGGAAGGAAGTAATAAAAGAAAGGTGGAAGTGATGAATGGAAGAAGAGTGGAAGGAAGGAATAAAAGGAAGGTGGAATTGATGGATGCAAGAAGAATGAAGGAATGAAAGGAAGGTGGAATTGATGGATGCAAGAAGAATGAAGGGATGAATGAAAGAAAGGTGGAAGTTATGGATGAAAGAAGTGGAATGAATGAAGAAAATAAAGGTGGAAGTATTAATGAAAGAAGTGGAGAAAAAGCACGAGATGGCGTTCGTTTCGAGGGTCGTCTGTTCATGATGCTGCCTCGTGCTTGGGGCCAGCCAGATGGGCAAGATTCGCTTTGTTTTGGAGTGAGAGGGACGCGAGAGGCGTCGCCTTCACCATCACTCTCACCATCATATTCACTATCACCATCACCTTCATCTTCACCATCACTCTCATCATTATCTTTACTATCACTATCAAATTCATCCTCATCTTCACCATCACACTCATCATCATCTTCACTGTCACTATCAAATTCATCCTCATTTTCACCATTATTATCACCATCAGCTTCAAACTTCAAAACCATCGCCTTCATCTTCACCATCACTCTCATCATAATCTTTACTATCACTACCAACTTCATCTTAACCATTACTATCACCATCATCTTCACAGTCCCTATCAACTTCAAACTTCAACTTCAAATTCAACCTTCACCTTCACCTTCACCTTCACCTTCACCTTCACTCTCACCATCCTGTACTTGGCCCCCCTGCATCCCGCTCGCCCAGGCGCCGCTGACTGGCCGGCCGCTGGCGTCCCTCGTAAAAACTATATTGTCTCAGTTTTATAATATAATAATGTGTCAACTCCCGATTGCTCTTATCGGCTTAATGGCTTTATGAACAGGAGGACAAATGCTGATGAAGACGTCGCTCGGGATGTTTCTTCGGCGCTTGAGTGTCGCGAGGACCGACGCCGCCTTCTAAGATGGGTCGGGATCTGCCTCGTCGGCGCCGCGAGACAAAGGATAGCATCTCGAGACTCGGGCGCCGTCGCCGTCAGCCACGAGGCGCGATATCAGTGGTCGGCGAGGCCCTCGGCGCGGAGGGACAGGTTGCAGCGCTCCCGACGCCCGTGCGCCACCCTGCGCCTCGCTCTCTACCTCTCCCTTCGCCTCTCCCTCCTTCTCTCCCTCCGACTCGCCCTCCACTTCATCCTTCGCCTCTCCCTCCACCTCGCCCTTTACCTCTCGTTCCGCCTCGCCCTTCTCCTGTCCCTCCACCTCTCCCTTCGCCTCTCCCTCCTTCTCTCCCTCCGCCTCGCCCTCCACTTCATCCTTCGCCTCTCCCTCCACCTCGCCCTTTGCCTCTCGTTCCGCCTCGCCCTTCTCTCCCTCCACCTCCCCCTTCGCCTCGCCCTCCACTTCATCCTCCGCCTCGCCCTCCACTTCATCCTGCGCCTCTCCCTCCGCCTCGCCGTCCACTTCATCCTTCGCCTCTCCCTCCACCTCGTCCTCCACCTCGTCCTCCACCTCGCCCTCCGCCTCGCTCGTCCCCCATCCCCCAGAGTTCGTGCGGCCGTAAAACGCGAGGTCGCCGCCATAAACCCGAAGCGAGGCCACTTATCGGGCAGAGCGTAGGTTTTGGCCGGACAAATCAGACGCGATTTCGTGTCTCGGTTCGCAGGGCGCCTTGCTGTCTATGCCTGCCCTGTAAGACATTAGCAGTCCCCCGCTGAGCCCCGTCGGTAACCCACGCCGTGGCATTCCTTACCTGGGGAGCAGGACCTGGCAGGTGAAGTACCATGAGCCTCCAATATGGGGCCTGCTGGGATTGGGGCACCGCTTCCCGCTGTTGTATTACAAGTTCTCGTGTCAGGCAGTACTGTACATGTGTACTGCAACGGCCGCGGTGTGAGTGTGTCTGTGTACACCCATGCCTGTGGAATTATACCCGAGATTTTTTATACCCTTCCTCAATTAAGGCTCTAATTAAACCACCTAATATTTGTAGGCACGTTGTCGTTTGCTTTTCTTGGTAGACTTTACTTTTACGATTTAGAAACTGAGCCCTTGTAAAGTCTTGAAGTGGCACGAGATGTGAATCCGACATTTTGTAAGTCCAAAGAGAGCTTCCGTGCCTATCTAAAATATATCAGACGCTCCCCGAGGTATTTGCCATAACACGAGACATAAACGGATTAAGCAATTTTCATCTGCCGAAATAAATGGCCCCGTATTTATGGATTATCAGTAGCGGCGGTCAGATGTATAATACCATACTGAGGTCTTTCGTGACGGAAGATATAAAACCCGCAAAGTGGATCTGCGGTATATGGTCAAAACGGGGACGATACGCGGTACTTATACTGGATGGGATCTGTCGGCACCTCGTCGGATCCGATCCCGTAGGGCGATTGGCTTGGTTGGAAATTTATATATAGAGAGAAGGAGAATCTTCGTGTTTTTAATGGGTTCGGATCCCATTTTGTCATCGCTTCGTGCCGTTTATAGGCATCGCGCGTTTTCGTCTTAATTGCTGGCGATGATTCTCCGGGTCGGGGTCCGTTATGGGTCCTCCTCCCCCCCCCCCCTCCGCCCGTTCGACCGCGCGAGACTTTTCGTATTCGAGTCGAGCGCGGGTTAAAGGATGTCTTCATGTGTCTTATAAGCTCGGCGCTGATTACGATTCCTCGCGGGTCGACCGACGTGGGCTTGCGCGACGCGGGCCGGCCTCTCGCGCCTAATTGTGGCCAGGACGCTTTAATGCGACTTGGCTCACGTGCCCCGCCGGACGTGCTGCCCCGTCCCGCGCGCCGAGACGCATGGCGGAGGATTATGATAAACTCGCGGCTTCGGTCTTGCTTCCTCTTTGTCCCTCGGCGCGCGGCGTTCGTCAGCTTTTAATATGAAGAGAGAGAGAGAAAAGGAGAGAAGGAGAGAAGGAGAGAGGGAGAAAAGGAGAGAGGGAAGGGGAGAGAGAGAGAGAGAGGGAGAGGGAGAGGGAGAGAGAGGGAGAGAATTTTCTTTGTCGTCATTATTTGTTTTCCTGCGTGTGTTATCGTGTAGATGAAGGGCTTTCGTATTTTCTTTCACTCGATTGTCTTTTGTTTTCTTTGTGTGTTATGTAGATGAAGGGATTTTATATTTTCTTTATCGCGATTGTCTTTTGTTTTCTTTTCGTGTTATCGCATTTGCTGATTAGATTCGGCTTTATGAACAACGTTCTCTCTTCTATTCTTACATACTTTCGTTCCGCCTTCCGCATTGCTTTAAGCGTTTGTTAAATGAGTAGAACGCTTTTAGAGTAAAGCGTCTTCGGGTCGTCCTATTACGGAGTCAGGAGGGCGGCCGTAATGCTTAGATTATAAAAGGTAAATGGTTTGATCAAAGCCACCGCCCTCCCGCCTCACTTCCTTCCACGTAGGGGTATGTGCGGCGGGGAATACGTGCATGTCCAGCTGGAGGGACTCGGTAAGTAAATGAGGTACGCCTTGGACATGCTTTGTTGTTAGTTTTCGGGCTTGTTCTTGGAGCCAGAAGGAGGCTTTCCCTAATCTGTTTGACTGTGAATGTTTATGGAGAAAGTCTGAAAAGCCTGTTGTAAAGGGAGTCGATGATTGTTCTCTTTGTCGCGAGCACTTAACAAGACCCTGTCAAGTGGCGGGCTAACAGTCGCCGACGTCTGAGGACAGTTAACAAGCTCGGGGTCTCCAGGTAACACTGTAATTACGGCGCCTCCGTCACGTAATTACCAGGTGGGGGAAGGACCAGGAGACGACACCTAAATATTGCCTCGCTCATGGCCGCCTTCCCTCCTGCCTCGCCGCCTGTGACGCCCTGCATTGCCCTGCTCCTCCGTCACAGTGGCCTGCTGTTGTGGCATTCAGCGCATGGCAGTAAATTGTCGGCAGCCTTTATGGGCGGTGATGTTAATGCTGCATGGCTGACACGTAAGGCGCACGTGTTTTCAGACAGGTGTTCTCGGGATGGCCGGAGAAACTGCATCGGGTTGGCATGAGAAGACTACATCTCTCTCCCTCTCCCTCCCTCTCCTCCACCCCTCCTTCTCTCTCTCTCTCTCTCTCTGTCTCTCTCTGTCTCTCTCTCTCTCTCTCTCTCTCCTTCTCTCTCTCCTCTTCTGTCTCTCTCTCTCTCTCTCTCTCTCTCTCTCTCTCTCTCTCTCTCTCTCTCTCTCTCTCTCTCTCTCTCTCTCTCTCTCTCTCTCTCTCTCTCTCTCTCTCTCTCTCTTTCTCTCTCTCTCTCGATGTTCGGTTTCTACAGGATGTGATAAGCATTGATTGCCTGTTAATAACATTGCCTTTGTGATTTTGGTATTTACCTCCAATCACACCACCTTTTATTTACGATGTTCGCAGAAATTGCCGTTGGTGTTTATTTCTGCCGTCGTCAGCTTTTGAGAATTCTACCCAATTGGCTTTTCGCCGCTTCAGGGTTCCCAAGAGCGAAGGTAATCCGTGGAAGTGGAAATACACGTGTAAGATTTTTAGGCATAGAATTCACGGCGTATAATTAGGAGGGAGAGTCGATGTTCCTCCGAGTTGGACATGCTCTCGCCGGGACTCGAAGGCAGGGCAGAGAAGGCTTTTAATTAGCTACTACGGAAGGGTTATGTGTGCTAAACCCTGCCATTATAGGGTCTAAGTATAGACCGTCGGGCAGCAGGCGAGAACCCGGCCTCATGTCGGGTCGCTCATTATGCGCCAAGTTGTGCGTACAACACGGTATTTAACTGGTTACATGGATTTCCAGAGGATGTACTTTAATCCCATGGGAAGAAGTTAATTAATGTTGTGGGGGAAACTATACGTATAATTATTGCTTTCGCAGCGAGACGAGAGCTGTGGTTTTGGGCATCGTGTCCCGTTCCCGGAGCGTGGTGGAGCCCGGGTGTATTTTTGCACTAATATCCGATAGTAATAGTAATTCACCATTTTTTTCTTGTCTTTTTTTTACGGTAGTTATATTGTTTTGCTTTATCTTCTCATGCCGGATGGATGGGGTGCCAGACAGCTTAGTTATTATTTCGAGAGGGTGTACAAGGGGGGAGGGGGGGAGAGGGGAGGATGCGGTAGGAAGGAGGAGGGGGAAGATCCAAGCATTTATAAAGGGATTTTTTTTTATCTTCCTCAAGTTGAAGGATTTTACCGTTATTCTTTTCCACGATTTTTCGAATTGCCTTAAAAGCGTCCAACAACTTCCCTGGCGACTCCCTTAACTGCACGTACGAACAGGAGGAGGAGGAGGAGGACGACTGGTTGGGGATGTAAATGATATCCTTCCCCGTCGCTTGATGAATAAACATCGGCCTAAAATATCGTCTGTCCGCTTTGGAAAGGGAACGGTTAAGGAGTGGACCCAGAAAGAGGCCGAGGGGAAAAAAAAAAAAAAAAAACTCAGAAGCAATTTTCGGAAGACGTGTTTATGTGTTAATTACCTCATCGGTTCTTTTTTATTGTGGTCCCTCCGATGCCCTCCGTCCTCCGAGGGACCCAGCTTGCCCAGGGCTTTCGGTCAGGGGACGGGACGATGCGCCCAGGGTCTCGGTCAGGGTCCTGCCTAGTGTGCTCAGGGTTCGCATAGGGGTTCTCTTGTAGGGTTCATTCGTAGGGTTCTCTCACAGGGTTCTCTCGCAGGGTTCTTTCACTGGGTTCTCTCGCTGGGTTCTTTCACTGGGTTCTCTCGCTGGGTTCTCTCTCTGGGTACTCTAGCTGGGTTCTTTCACTGGGTTCTCTCGCAGGGTTCTCTCGCTGGGTTCCCTCACTGGGTTCTCTCTCTAGGTTTTCTCTGGATTCTCTCGCTGGGTTCTTTCACTGGGCTCTCTCACAGGGTTCTCTCGCTGTGTTCTCTCGCAGGGTTCTTTCAAAGGGGTTCTCTCTGGGTTCTCACACAGGGTTCTCTCTCTGGGTTCTCTCGCAGGGTTCTCGTCACCCTCTCGAGTCCGCTTTGGGCGTGAGCGAAGGCGGAGGAGTACACTCGGCGTACTGGGCGTTGGCGCGGTACCGAGATGTGCTGATCGTATTCACATGCAAATATGGTTCTCTTTTTGGCCGAATTTGCGAAAAACCGGAGGGGAAGCGAGAGGAAAATGGGACGCGCGAAAAAAAAAATGGTGATATTGGCGCCCGATACGGAAGGCAGGTGACGCTGCATCCAGGCCACGAGAAGAAGGAGAAGGAGTCTAACCTTATTCAGAGCACAGGAGGAAATTGTATGGCTGGAAGCTGTGCTCTCTTATATGGGCCTTTTTTTTATTGAGTCACTTGCGAGGCCCTTTTCTCTCCCGAGGCTTCCTTCAGCTGCTCTCCTCGCCTCGTCGCCTGTGTGTGTCTTGCAGCTGGAAGTCGGATGTTCAGGTTTTGTTTCGATGGATCTTTTAGCTAAAACCGTTCAGCTTCGTCTGGGGAAAAAAGAAAAAAAACGTTATCGGTATGAACGGGCGTGTCAGTATCCCCCCTTTTTCATGTAAAACCGATAAGCGGGTTGTATTGTCGATATCTGTCTCCATTAATTGATGATGTTAAGGGGGATTTATAATGCTGTGCGGTGTGTTAACATGTTCCGACCACTCGTATTCCGGAAAAAAGTGGGAAGTTTTTGGCAAGTTAGCATTGTGTTGTGGGCAGGTAACCCCTCATCAGCCGTGGTCGCCTGCCACCGTCACTCAGCCTCGCCTAGGCCTATAACCAGGGGGCGGCGCGACGACAAGAGTACCAGGTAGATGATACCAGGTAGATACCAGGTAGCGAGTCGAGGTGTAAATGGCGGAATTCTCATCCGACGGCTTTTTGAAGTTGCTGGAACGAGGAGCGGTTTTTTTTTTTTTTTTTTTTTTTTTTTTTTTTTTTTTTGTTTTTTTTTTGAAGAAGAAGAAGAAGGACGAGAGATAGGGTGAAGGAGATTAAGGATGAGAGGAGTTCAGCGAGGGAAGGATTTCAGCGAACGGACATGTAGGATTTCTGAAGGAGGGGAAGTATCGTGGGCGTCTGAAAAGTCTGAAAAAGTACTTGAATATTAAAAGATTTCTGAAGTTGGAGAAGCATCATAGGCATCGATAAGGGACTGGGAAAATAAACAAATATATATTAAAGGATTTCTAAAGAAGAAGTATCATAGACGTCGGTAAGATACTGAAAAAAGAAGGTAAATATTAAAAGATTTCTGAAGGAAGGGCAGTATCATAGGCGTCGAAAGGAGAAAAATGAAACTCGATTAAAGGATTTCTGAAGGAGAGGAAGTAGCATACGCGACGAAAGGAGAAAAATAACGTTTATTAAAGGATTCCTGAAGAAGTATCACACAGATCGACAGGAAAATGATAAAAAAGGAACCTGATTATTAAGATTTGATATCACTAGACGATAAGGATTTGAGAACATCGTAAGGAGACAAGACGCCTTGCAAGAGCCTCGTCGGTGCGGATGCGGATATCACCCTCGAGTGTCGACGGATGAAGAAGGTCCCGCGTGTGGATAGGTCCTGCGTAGGATTGAGAATAAAGTGTAAGCAATGCGGATGGGTCCTGTGTAGGATTGAGAATAAAGTGTAAACAATGCGGATGCGGATATCACCCCCGAGTGTCGACGGATGAAGAAGGTCCCGCGTGTGGATAGGTCTTGTAGGATTGAGAATAAAGTGTAAACAATGCGGATGGGTCCTGCGTAGGATCGAGAATAAAGTGTAAACAATGCGGATGCGGATATCACCCCCGAGTGTCGACGGAGGGAGGAAGGTCCTGCGTGTGGATAGGTCCTGAGTGTGGATAGGTCCTGCGTGTGGATAGGTCCTGAGTGTGGATAGGTCCTGAGTGTGGATAGGTCCATAGGTCCTACGTGTGGATAGGTCCCGCATGTGGATAGGTCCTGAGTGTGGATAGGTCCATAGGTCCTACGTGTGGATAGGTCCCGCATGTGGATAGGTCCTGCTTGTGGATAGGTCCTGCGTGTGGATAGGTCCATAGGTCCTACGTGTGGATAGGTCCCGCATGTGGATAGGTCCTGCCTGTGGATAGGTCCTCCATGTGGATAGGTCCCGCATGTGGATAGGTCCTGCGCGTGGATAGATCCATAGGTCCTACGTGTGGATAGGTCCCGCGCGTGGATAGGTCCTCCATGTGGATAGGTCCTGCCTGTGGATAGGTCCCGCATGTGGATAGGTCCTGCATGTGGATAGGTCCCGCATGTGGATAGGTCCTGCGTGTGGATAGGTCCATAGGTCCTGCGCGTGGATAGGTCCTGCGTGTGGATAGGTCCTGAGTGTGGATAGGTCCTGAGTGTGGATAGGTCCATAGGTCCTACGTGTGGATAGGTCCCGCATGTGGATAGGTCCTGCCTGTGGATAGGTCCTGCATGTGGATAGGTCCTCCATGTGGATAGGTCCCGCATGTGGATAGGTCCTGCGCGTGGATAGATCCATAGGTCCTACGTGTGGATAGGTCCCGCGCGTGGATAGGTCCTCCATGTGGATAGGTCCTGCCTGTGGATAGGTCCCGCATGTGGATAGGTCCTGCCTGTGGATAGGTCCTGCGTGTGGATAGGTCCATAGGTCCTGCGCGTGGATAGGTCTTGCATGTGGATAGGTCCTCCATGTGGATAGGTCCTGCATGTGGATAGGTCCCGCATGTGGATAGGTCCTGCATGTGGATAGGTCCTGCATGTGGATAGGTCCTGCATGTGGATAGGTCCTGCATGTGGATAGGTCCCGCATGTGGATAGGTCCTGCATGTGGATAGGTCCTGCCTGTGGATAGGTCCTGCATGTGGATATGTCCTGCATGTGGTTAGGTCCTGCCTGTGGATAGGTCCTGCACGTGGATAGGTCCTGCGTGTGGATAAGTCCTTCGTAGGATTGAGAATAAAGTGTAAACAATGCGGATGCGGATATCAGCCCCGAGTGTCGACGGAGGAACAAGGTCCTGCGTGTGGATAGGTCCTGCATGTGGATAGGTCCTGCATGTGGATAGGTCCTGCATGTGGATAGGTCCTGCGTGTGGATAGGTCCTGCGTGTGGATAGGTCCTGCGTGTGGATAGGTCCTGCATGTGGATAGGTCCTGCCTGTGGATAGGTCCTGCGTGTGGATAGGTCCTGCGCGTGGATAGGTCCTCCATGTGGATAGGTCCTGCGCGTGGATAGGTCCTCCATGTGGATAGGTCCTGCATGTGGATAGGTCCTGCGCGTGGATAGGTCCTGCGTGTGGATAGGTCCATAGGTCCTGCCTGTGGATAGGTCCATAGGTCCTACGTGTGGATAGGTCCCGCATGTGGATAGGTCCCGCGCGTGGATAGGTCCCGCATGTGGATAGGTCCCGCGCGTGGATAGGTCCCGCATGTGGATAGGTCCCGCGCGTGGATAGGTCCCGCATGTGGATAGGTCCCGCATGTGGATAGTACTCTGAGGAGACAACGACGAGGGAGCAAGTTCAACTCGTTACGATTTTAAGGCGCTTTTTAGACCGCCGTTCTCCTCCTCCTCCCCGATTTACGGCGTCTTGACTTTATTCAGTGGCTTGTTCAGTCACGATAGCGTCGCTCGTTCTGCTTCTAAGGCGAGGTTTATGAACGCGGGGAAGTCCTCAAAGTCCCCATCGGGTGACAAGGAATTATTATCCTGCGTGAATGTGGATCGGTTGAGGTTTGACCGTTCAAGCAGTAAGGAAAATGGTCGGGTGGATATAGTTTTATCTTGTTTTTTTTTTTATGTATTTTTTTTTCGTTTGTTTTTTTTTCACTTTTTTTTGTGTGTGTGTGTATTTTTTTCTTCTATTTTTTGCCCTTATTCTTTTTCATGTATTTTTTTCTTCTATTTTTTGCCCTTATTCTTTTTCATGTATTTTTTTTTTTTCTTCTGTTTATGCCATATTCATTTTTATGTATTTTTTCTCTTCTATTTTTCCCAGTTTTTTTTTTTTTTTTTCTTAGAATCTTTTAGAAAAATAAAAACGTCGATAGATATTCATGCTTCGATACATTTAAATACAATTAAAAAAAAAGAGGTTCACTAAAACGATTTTTTTCTCTTCTTTCTTTTTCTTTCTTTCCTTCCTTCTAATTTCTTTCTTTTTTCTTTTTTTCCGTAATTTCTTTCATTCTTTTCTTTCCTTCTTTTTTCTTTCCTTCCTTCTATTTTCTTTCTCCCTTTCTTTCTTTCCTTTTTTTCTTTCTTTCTTTCTTTTTTTCTTATTTTCGCGTCCGGTCCCTGTGCGACGCGTCCCGGGGCTATCCATCTCCGGAGCTAATCTTCGTAACTGGCAATCAGGACACGCTGCCTTTTGTCCTTCGTTAATGAAGACAACCCCGGCGCCACCGTCAGTTGCCCCCGGCGCGCCCCAACCCCAACCCCCCTACCCTTTATTCTTATTGTTATTCTTTGGGGTTTATTTTTTATTGTTATTCTTATTTTCTGCCTCTTGTTTTCTACCGCTGTCTTGAGCTTCATCTGTTTCTAATTCTTTTTTTTTCTTCTATTTATTCTTCTTTTTCTTCTTCTCATCTTTCTTCTTCTTCTTCTTTTTCTTTCTTCTTCTTCTTCTTCTTCTCCTTCTCCTCCTCCCCCTTCTCCATTTCCTCCTCCTCCTGCATATACGTCTTCGATTTACTTGTTATTGAAAATGGTAAGTTGAAATCTCTCTCTCTCTCTCTCTCTCTCTCTCTCTCTCTCTCTCTCTCTCTCTCTCTCTCTCTCTCTCTCTCTCTCTCTCTCTCTCTCTCTCTCTCTCTCTTCTCTCTTCTCTACTCTGTCTCTATCTCTATCTCTATCTCTGTCTCTCCCCCTTCCTCCCTCTCTCCCCCTCCCTCCCTCTCTCCCTCTCTCCCTCTCTCCCTCTCTCTGCGGTTATATCATGGAGATATTTCAGCATCAGCCTATTTACTTCTTTTTCGTTGTTTTATTTATTTTCCCCGCCTTTGCTTTTTAAAGATGAATTTTTTACTGTTGTTGTTTTTGTTGTTTTTATGTATCTTTTCTGCGTTACACAGCTTGTCAACGCGTTATAAAATTGACTCACACAAATTACATCAACCACTTAATTGCAGTTCTATTGCCGCCACCGCGCGCCATATAAGATTCCCGATCTCATCCACACCACAAAGTGCCCGTGGAATAATTGCACTTCACCACATGTCACCACACATCACCAAACGGCATCACCACATGGGATCGTCACTTGGTATCATCACCGCGCGACATCATATAAATCCGATCATTATTATCAATACTATTTCTGTCACTGTTATGCATTTTAACTATTGCATTTACCATTATCATACTCATTATTTTTTATATCTTAGTCCCCCTTATCATGATTATAACTTTGATAATCCCAATTATCATTTCCGTATCACACAGCATCACTATACAATATTCTATGACGTCATCGTACAACACCACGCGGCGTCATCACACGTTGTCTCCTCAAAGCATCACGAAAATGCTATGACATCACTGTACATCACCGCACAGCATCATCATACAACATCCCACATCACCACATAACACCACACAGCATCAGCACAAATACCACACAACACACATCATCACAACACCACACATCACCACACAACACCACCACACGGCTTCACCACACAACACCACACAACACACATCACACGGCATCACCACACAACACAACACAACACAGTATCACCCAACACCACACGGCATCACCACACATCACACAGCATCACCACACAACACCACACGGCATCACCACACATCACACAGCATCACCACACAACAACACCCCACGACATCACAAGGCAGCATCCCCCACGCCCGCGCTCTCATCCCAGCATCCCGTGGGTTCGCGACACCGTGTAATTAACCGGTGGCCGTGTTCAGTCGTACGTTATTGTCCCGACCGGATAATATCTCTCGCTCTCGCAATTATCCCGCGACTTCTAATGGTTTCCCTTCTCGGCGCCCCGATGCTGCCATTATAGAGGCACTTTTTTGGGGGGCGGCGGAAGGAGGGTGGGATTCGGTGCGGAGAGAGGGAGAGAGCCACGGGTCCTTTGGTCCGTTTGTGCGGTCGTGGGTTGCGGGGTATGATTTGTGTTCGAGTTTTCCGGCGCTGTTTTTTTTTTTTTCTCTCTCTTTTCTTTCTTTCTTTTTTTATTTTTCTTTTTTTCTTTTCTTTTCTTTCTTTCTTTGTTTTTTTTTCTTTTTTCTTTCTTTCTTTCTTTCTTTATCGTCGTGTAGGATTGGACGAGACCCGGAGGAGAAGTAGGGGAAGGCGATGAAGGAGGAGGGGGTGAGACGACGAAGGAGTGGAAGGGGTGACGATGAAGGAGAAGGGAGGAGACGTTGCAGGAAAGACGACGGAGGAGGAGGGGGAGACGACGAAGGAGGAGGCGGGGGACATCCTGTTAGCCGCAGAGACCCCCCCCCCGCCCTTCTCCCTAAGCATCGTGGCACAGCGGGGGGCGCGATTTGGGGCGATCAGTGGCGAGGGCTGTCACCACACTCCCCATCTCGCCCTCATCTCCTGGCTAATGAGCGGGGAGAGCATCGTTAATTCAGCGAAGACGCCCGAGAGAGACCTGGGTTGGTCTCGGCAGTTCGGTCTCGAGGCGGAGAGAACCGCGCGCGACGGCCTGCGAGGGAAGGGCGGGCGGCGACGGCAGGAAAGGCCGCGCAGAAGGGGGCTCTGGGCGCTGACGGGGGAGTTGCAGGCGAAGGAGGGCCGCCCTTTGTGCAGGCGCGAGGAGTTGGTCCAGGGCGTGGTCCACCTGACACTCGCTTGACCTGGAATGCCGCGGGTAGGTCACCTTGGGCGGAGCGCGGGCGTGGCACGTGTCAGCGAGCTCACTGCTATGGGCGTGGTCCCGGGGGCCCTGGGTAGGCGGCGCGGTCATCGCAGTAGTAGGAAGGAAGGTCACAGAGGGCACGTGCCCGCCTGGCCACCAGAGCGGGCGTGGCGCTCCGGGAGCAGTCACGACGTGCAGGTGGGCGCGGCCGGCACTCAGGGGGGTCGTCACGCCCGCGCCTCGGGAGAAAGGCTGACCCGTGGCTACCGGACGCCCACCGCCCGCGTTGTGTGTGGGGGCGGCGGTGCACGAGCGCCAAATTACGGAAACGGAGTGGAAGGAAGAGAAAGACGATTCGCGAGGGCCGGCGGCTCGTGTCATTGCCAGTTCCATGTCCGAGTGATCCGGACGCGCGGGCCGAGGGCGCTGACCCCGGAATGCACTCAGGGTAATAACAGGTATCATTGCAACTTGCAAACAAAGAGCTTATGGGATGACCTATGACCTTTGTTCTTCAAGTTTGACTGTGTACCAGTAAAATGCATCTTGATGTATAGTAACCAAACAATATAACAAATAATATATAATTCTGTCATGATGGTGGAAAAACTTTAAAGTTGACTACAAGCAAGACATTAGAAATACAAAATATACATTAGCTACTTTCCAGTTACCATTTATCGGACAGGTAAAAAAAATTAAACGGGCCATACCTTAATCCGTAATTAATAGGTTGACCTTTAGCGAATCTGCTCCAGCTTACCGGAGTCGACATCATCTGTATTCTGCGGGCGGAGGGCATAATCCCGATCGGGGGGCTTACCTGTGATAACGTGGGCCAGGTGCGCGCGGCCGAGCAACAGAAAACGGGGTTCACTGAGCTCCGTTTTTCTTTCTGTTTAGGCGAGGTGGTGTCTCGGGGGGGACTTCGTATGCCGTGTATTTTGTGTCATAAACCGAGACCATTATAGGTGGTCATTTTTTTTAATTAAAGATTGGTACCGCCGGAGAGTACTAAGCCTTCGATATATCAGGTTGAACATCTCTTTAGCGTGTACTTATCTTTTATCTATCACAGCCTAAAGGACGCAAGGAGAAGACCCGCGTTCCAAAAAAAAAAATAATAATAAACCGGTCCGTAAATGCCTTCGATTGATTGATCGCAGCTCCGACGAGGTGACCAGCGCTTTAAATTATCGGGTTTTACGTTCGCCATCTCCGCTAAGGTTGAGATTAGTATTCACAGACTATCGGCCGGTGTCCCAAAGGCGATTAGGGAGGCAAGAGCGAGGCCTGAAGGTGGCGGAGGGACGAGGTGTCTCCCGGAGTCCTCGGTCAACGACGCGGTGAAAATAAACCGGTGACATTTTTCCTCCCTGTGAATGTATGTTTATTGATAGCGTGTTTCGGAGCTATTTGGTGGTCTGGCGGGCTTGTAATAGTCGGGAAACCTCCAGAGATATGTCTATTAGGTTCTTAATGCGCGGGAGAAATTAGTGTTGAATAAGTAGAGCGGGTAAATGGAGGGAAATAACCAGACGTCATTTGCGGTGAGAATAAACGAAGCGACGCGGACGGCGCAATGGCGGGCAGTGGTCTTGGCGGCAAAAGGGGTTGAATTCGGATAATCGGGAGGAACCAGGAAGTAGAAATAGGCACGGGGCGATTAGAGGGCGAAGGAGGGAGGTGGAGGGGGGGGGCGGAAAAGTAGGAGATCGGTAGAAACGGCATACTACTTTCTATGCCTTCTTTTCCCGCCCCGAGATAAAATCCGAGGGGGCGTGGCCGGAGGTGGACTCGGGAACACGACGTCTGGTTGACGGATGAGCGCTCGGTGCCAACGGGCCCTGGCTGGGGTGGGGGGGGGGAGGAGGGAGTCTAGTGATATGGCTGGGATATTATTTTTGGATGGTTTTCTCTCTCGCTCTCTCGCTCTCTCGCTCTCTCGCTCTCTCGCTCTCTCGCTCTCTCGCTCTCTCTCTCTCTCTCTCTCTCTCTCTCTCTCTCTCTCGCTCTCTCTCTCTCTCGCTCTCTCTCTCTCTCTCTCTCTCTCTCTCTCTCTCTCTCTCTCTAACTCTAACTCTCTGTTTGTTTCATTATTTCTATACATAAATTGCATGGATTCTTGTTTATCCATTGCATTGTATTTCTGTATTATTGTCTGTCGCTCCTTTGATTTTCATAAATATTAGCTTCAGCACTATTTCCAGAGTGAATTAATAGGTTGACCATTTGAAGACGCGAAAAAATATATAAAATAAGATATCTATATAATGATATCATAATGATAAAATTTCTATATGAAATATCTATATGATATATACATGATGATAAAAAAATATATAAAATATCTACATAATGATATCACAATGATGAAATATCTATATAATATATACATAATGAGAAAATATCTATATAATGTTTCGATATATTGCAAAAATTTTCATACTTGAGATTTTGTTATGTTCCCTGCTTTTTAGAATTTATTACATCAGCACTATAGTAAATACACAGATATAGTGAATACCATGACATCAGCATTAGAGTAAAGAGTAACTATTACTAGCAATCTAGTAAATACATAGATAAAGTAAGTAGATATGAGAAATTAAAATAGTGAATGGATAAAAAAAGTATACAGGAAAGACAAGAAAATTGAAATATATTGAAATAGGAAAGACAAGAAAATTAAAATGTATTAAAATAGGAAAGACAAGAAAATTAAATTATATTAAATTAGGAAAGACAAGAAAATTAAAATATATTGAAATAGGAAAGACAAGAAAATTAAAATATATTGAAATAGGAAAGACAAGAAAATTAAAATATATTAAGATAGGAAAGACAAGAAAATTAAAATATATCAAGATAGGAAAGACAAGAAAAAATTCTCCCTTTCCTTTGGTCTCATTAGCATACCTGCTACTCCTAGATTCATGGAACTGCTGAACTACTAGAGTACTACCGGTATATCCGCCCATCCCACCCCACCCCACGCCCATCCCGCCCCCCATCCCCCCCCACGCCCATCCCGCCCCCCATCCCCCCCACGCCCATCCCGCCCTCTATCCCCCCCACGCCCATCCCGCCCCCCATCCCCCCCACGCCCATCCCGCCCATCCCGCCCCCCATCCCCCCCACGCCCATCCCGTCCCCCCATCCCCCCACACCCATCCCGCCCCCCCATCCCCCCCACGCCCATCCCGCCCCCCATCCCCCACGCCCACGCCCCCCCCATCCCCCCCACGCCCATCCCGCCCCCCATCCCCCCCACGCCCATCCCGTCCCCCCATCCCCCCCACGCCCATCCCGCCCCCCCATCCCCCCCACGCCCATCCCGCCCCCCCATCCCCCCCACGCCCATCCCGCCACTCTGCCACCTGCCGCCACAGACGTACCAACCATTCGACCGCTGTCTATTCAGGGTCATTTTTCAGGTGCCACAACTCGGGCAAGAGAGAAGGAATGGCTTTCGTGAGGGGGGGGGGGGCTTACCTGCCACTGTGAATAGGGTGGCGCTGGAGAGAAGGAAGGAAGAGGGAGAGGGAGAAGGAATGGGATGGAGAGAGAGAGAGAGAGAAGGGGGAAAAAGAGAGAGAGAGAGAGAGAGAGAGAGAGTGAGAGGAGAGAAGAGAGAGAGAAGGGAGAGGGAAGAGAGAGAGAGAGAAGGGAAGGGAAGAGAGAGAGGAAGGAAAAGAGAGAGAGAGAGAGAGAGGGGGAGTAGAGGGGAGAAAGAGAGAGAGAGAGTGGAGGGAGGAGGGGTAGGAAGAGAGGGGGGAAAAGGAAATGTGAAAGGATGCGAGGAGAAAGGGTGAAATGATGCCCTTGATGGGTGATAAATTGTGGATAATGAAGACAATAAAAGCCATATTGAATAACCTTATCGTGCCTGGCAATTCATACGCGAGGGTCGTAAGCCTTTTGACTAAATGAGATAGAATTTTATGCGTTATGGGAGATGATAAACTGTGCATCGCTGTTTTTTTTTTTTTTTTATCTCTTTCTTGGTGTCCAGCTCGAGGAAGAATTTTTAATCCAAGAATTCGTAAAAATACTAACTTCGATTCCCGGATGTATTGTCTCATGGCGCCGCGAAGCACTTGGATGTTCGTAATAAACTTTCCACGT
>NC_091571.1:36060658-36063158 GCF_042767895.1 Penaeus vannamei
GTGGGTGTGTCGCTCGTGTCTCTGTGTTCAGGGACTTGTGTTTATTTTCTTTCTTTCTTTCTGTTTCTTTTTTCTTTCTTTTTCATTTTTTCTTTCTTTCTTTCTTTCTTTCTTTCTTTCTTTCTTTCCTTCTTTTTCTTTTCTTTCTTTCTTACTTTCTTTCTTTCTTTCTTTCTTTTTTTTTTTTTTTTGCTTTTCCTTCTTTCTCTTTCCATGCTCTTCTCTCCTCTCCTTCCTCACTTTCCTCTATCCATTTTTTATTTTTATTTTTTGCTTTTCCTTCTCTTTCTCCTTCCTCTTTTCCATCCTCTTCTCTCCTTTCCTTCCTCACTTTTCTCTGTCCCTTTCCCATTCAGGGTTCATTTTATTTCTACCTCCTCCCATTCCCTCTCCTTTCAGTCCCTGTCTTAACTCTCCTTCCTCCTCCCTTTCCCTACTTCCTTCTCCCTTTTTCATCCTTTATCCCCTCCCCCTTCCTTCACAGTCTCCTCAGAACCCCGCCTCCCATCCCTTTATTTCCCTTCCCTTCCTTTTCCTTTCCTCTTCCTCCCCTTTCTCTTCCTATTCCCCATCCCCCTTCCTCACTTTTTCTTCCCTTCCCTATCCCCCACTTCCCTCCACCTTCCTCATCCTGCTTCCCCCATCCCTCTTCTCTTTCCCGCTTCTTCCCCTTCGCCTTCCCCTACCCCATCCCCATCCCCTTTTCCTTCCCCTCCCGCCTTCCCCCTTCCCTTTTCCCCTTCCCCCTTTCCTTTCCCCTTCCCCTTCTCCTTTCCCCTTCCCCCTTCCCCTTCCCCCTTCCCTCATCCTCTTCCCCTTCCCCCCTCCTTCCCTTCCCCCTTCCCCCTACCCCATGCCCGAGAAGGCAGGCCAGTAATGATTAATTACCCGAGCCTCGATCCTTTGCTATCGAGCTGCCAGATGCGAGAGAATACCGTGACAGGAGGACCCGAAGGCCTGTGACACAAAGCAGGAACCTCTTGCCTCCTGACGCAGCCCCCTTCTCCCCCCCTTCCGTAGCCCCCTCCCCCTTCCGTAGCCCCCTCCCCCCTCCTTCCGTAGCCCCCTCCTCCCTCCCCCTTCCCGTAGCCCCCTCCCTCCCCCCTTCCGTAGCCCCCTCCCCCCTTCCGTAGCCCCCTCCCCCCTTCCGTAGCCCCCTCCCCCCTTCCATGGCCCCCTTCCCCCCCTTCCGTAGCCCCCTCCCCCCTCCTTCCGTAGCCCCCTCCCCCTTCCGTAGCCCCCTCCCCCTTCCGTAGCCCCCTCCCACCCTTCCGTAGCCCCCTCCCCCCCTTCCGTAGCCTCCTCCCCCCCTTCCGTAGCCCCCCCTCCTCCCCCCTTCCGTGTCCGTGGTGGTGTGTGTCCGTGGCGGCGGCGGCGGCGGTGGCGGTGTGTCTGCGCGAGATCCATTACGCAGGGACGGTCCCAAGGCAGCGGGCGTGTCATTATTGTATTACTGTTGTGGGCCTAAGTGGTGTTTAGGGCCAGGGTGAGAACGTGGTAATGATACGGCGACGAGGAGCCTTCTGGCAGCGTTCGAGACGTGGTTCTGTCTGCTAGAGGAGGAGGAGGAGGTGGAGAGAGGGAGGGAGGGAGGGAGAGGGAGAGAGGGAGAGATGGAGAGGGAGGGAGGGATGGAGGGAGAGAGAGGGAGGGAGGGAGGGAGGGAGAGGAAGAGAGAGAGGGAGGGAGAGGAAGAGATAGAGGGAGGGAGAGAGAGAGAGAGAGAGAGAGAGAGAGAGAGAGAGGGAGAAAGATAGAGGGGGGGGAGAGAGAGAAAAAAGAGATTTTTTGTGTGCTTGTTCATGTCTATTTTCGTCTTCGTTTATTTATTCCCTGTTTTTTTGCAACTTTCGTGTTGGGATCAGTTTATTTATAATGAATGACAGGCTATTTTCTATACATTTGTTCACCCCCTTTTCTTTATCTCTACGTTATTCGTATTTTTCATTACGTGACTTTAGAGATTTTTTACACTTCGTTGAAACTATTATACACAGAAATCCCCCCCCCCCCAACCTCCCATTCATGTTGGGACCTCTTGTGGATCTCTGTTTGTTTATGATGATTGACGGGCGGGATTGACGGGCGGGATTGACGGGCGGGCCGGTCTGTGCTTGTCTAATATAATGTGATAATGAGAGGTGTCCGAGGCGCTGGTAGCTGTTGCGGGGTTTGGGGTCAAGTGGGGGTCATCTGGTCTTATTTGTTTCTTGTTTCTGTCTTTTGTTTTGTTCTTGAGTTTGGGATCGACTAGGTTATCGTTACTGATTGTATGTGTTTTATTTTATTTTTTGTTTGATTTTTTTATGTTGGTTTTAGATGGAAAGTTATTTGTGTTACGGGATGTATATATATATAGATTTTTCTTTTTTCTTTGTTTAGAATCAACAAGCTCTTTCGTTACTGAATGAATATATTTATTTTGCTGTTTTGTTTAGATAGATATTTCGTTACGGGATATATTTTTTTTATTTTTTTTATTTGTTATTATTATTATTTT
>NC_091571.1:36068158-36078158 GCF_042767895.1 Penaeus vannamei
CAGCGTCGGTACAGCAGCCTCGTCCTGCCCCGAGTGACGCTCCAGTAGAACTCATTCCGCAGCCGCGTCCGACCCTCCCTTCTGCAATGTCTCATCGAGAGTGCAATTTGTTTCTCGCGAACTACAACTGCTCTCTTTATTGAACGTGGACTAATTACTCATTTGTTCCGCCGCTGCTAATTGGAAGCTGCGTGTAATCTGTAATATCTGCGTGAGTCTGACCTCGCTCGACTCAATGATTTATCTCGAGCGAAGCCGATGATGCGGTCGCCAGCAGGTAGAGTGCGAGGATGGGGGGGAAAATGGTCTTTAAGGTCGGGGTGTATAAGGACGAGGAGGAAGGCTGCGGTTTAAGAGAGAGAAAAAATAAAGGCGAGGTGCTCTAACTGAATCGGTTCGGATGTCTCGTAAGGAATACATTACGTAAGTGGTATTTTTACGATTATCACAGAAGTCGGCGGGTTTATCTTTTTGATTATTATTGTTATTGTTTTTTTATCAGCTGTTGGAAATGCGATATTCGTCGGTGCGAAGAGGGGGGCGGGGAGGCAGGTGACATAACCGGCCTTTCTCTGTGGGTTGACTTATTAGAGCTAAAGAAGAGGAAGAAGAAGAAAGAAAGAAAGAAGTAGAAGAACGAGGAGAAAATACAAGAAGAAAAAAGAAAGAAAGAAAGAAGTAGAAGAACAAGGAGAAAGAAGTAGAAAGAAAGAAAGAAGAAGTAGAACAAAAAGAAAGAAGAAAAAAGAAAGAAAGAAGAAGGAGAAGAAAAGAAAGAAAAAAGAAGAAGAAAAGAAAGAAAGAGTCTTAGATTATCACCTCAGATCGGCAACTGGAGTTTGGAAATGGCGGAGATATAACGAATTGATTTTTATTGTCTTTTGGTCACTGTAATCACCAAGGGAGTTGGTTGGTACTAAATAGGCATCTCCAGAAAGATCGGTGACCGTGATACCATCTGAGGGACCCTAGACCCCGTGAAATGTATGTGCGTAAGTTGACTCCCGACAGACGACAAACTGTATCATTATCATACCCCTCCCCCTCTCTCCCATGCTCATTTCCCTTCTCCCATGCCCCTTTCTTCCCTTTCCCTTACTCCTTTCTTCCTTTCGTTTCTATTTTACCTGCTATCCCTCTTTCGTCTCTCTCCCTTTTCTTCCCACCTCCTTTTCCCTCCATTCCTCCCTCTCCCTTTTCTTCCCATCTCCCTTTTCCTCCATTCCTCCTCCCCCTTTTCCTCCACTTCTCCCCCTTCCTCCTACCCTCTTCCCATCCTCCTTTTCATCCCCCTCCTCCCCCCTTTCCTCCTTCCCCTCCCTCTCTCTTCGTCTCTCCTCCTCCTTTTCTCCCTCCCTCTCTCTTCGTCTCTCCTCCTCCTTTTCTCCCTCCCTCCCTCCCTCCCCTTCCCCCTCCCTCCCCCCTTCCATACAAACACAGCCACATATGGCGCCATCAGCCATCCTTTCACAGCACAAGTAATAATCACGCTGCCTCCCCGTGTAATAGGCTTAGCAGCTCCACAGATGCTATAATATCTTGACCTCTCGTCGAGATGGCGCTGTTTATTGTCGTTTTATAAGGGAGCCGCGAAACAGATTGTAGAGTAGCGCGATGCCTAATTGCCGTCTCCCTCGCGTCTCCTTCTTCTCTTTCTCCTCCTCCTTCTTTTTTTTCTTCTTCTTTTTGTTCTTGTTCTTGTTCTTCTCCTCCTCCTTCATCTTCTTCTTTTCTCCTTCTCCTCCTCGTCCTCCTCCTCCTCCTCCTCCTCCTCCTCACCTCCACCTTCTCCTCCTCCTCACTTCCTCCTCCTCCTCCTCCCCCTCCTCCTCCCCCTCCTCCTCCCCTCCTCCTCCTCCTCCTCCTTCTCCTCCTCCTCCTCTTCCTCCTCCTCTTCCTCCTCCTCTTCCCCTCCTCCTCCTCCTCCCCCCCCCCATCCCCCGGGGCTGCGGAGGCTCGTGGACATCGCCGGGGAATCGTGTTTGGTTTTGGGGCCATCCTTTGGGCGAGTGTTCACAGGGCGCCGAGAGTTATCACTTGGCTCGGGGTCGTCCAAAGCGCCCGTGTGCGGATGGGCGGTTTCGGGCGGGGCGGCTCGGAGGCATGGTCGTGGGTGTGGTAATTCGGTATGGTGGTGATTCGAGATGTCGTTTCATTAGAAAAGTTACGGTAAATCGAGATAGATTCGAGATGCCATTTCGTAAGTAGGAAAGTTGGAATAGATATAAAAAATTTGATGTCATTTCATCAGTAGATAAGTTAGAATAAAAAAAAATGATGTCATTTCATCAGTAGATAAGTCAGAATAAACAAAATTGATGTCATTTCATCAGTAGATAAGTTAGAATAAAAAAATGATGTCATTTCATCAGTAGATAAGTTAGAATAAAAAAATTGATGTCATTTCATCAGTAGATAAGTTAGAATAAAAAAATGATGTCATTTCATCAGTAGATAAGTTCGAATAAACAAATATAATTCGAGATGCCATTTCCTAAGAAGAAAATTTTGGAATAGATAAAAAAAAAATGTCATTTCGTAAGTAGAAAAGAATAATCAAAAATAATTCGAGGTGCCATTTCATGATAAAAGTTAGAATAAATAGATATAAAAGTTAGGAAAAATAAAAATAATTCGAGATGTCATTTCATAAGTAGAAAAATTAGAATAAAGATATTTCGAGATGCCATATCATACGAAGAAGAGTTAGAATAGATAAAAATAATTCGAGATGTCATTTCCTAAGAAGAAGAGTTAGAATAGATAAAAATAATTCGAGATGTCATTTCCTAAGAAGAAGAGTTAGAATAGATAAAAGAGGTAAAAGAGGAGATAAACGATGATTTCTGCCGACGGTGCTACTATTTCTAATTATATATACCGAGGGTGCCAAGGGAGGGCGTGTTGATAAGATCTGGCATACCTCGTGATCAGGAATGGCATCCTCAGGCGGGGGAGAGGATCTGCCTTCTGCGTTCACGTCGGGAGAACGTCTCTCAAGTTGCGTGTCTCGGTGTAATCCGGATGAACAGAATGACAAACGGTAATTATCGCATAACAGCGTCGATTGGCCCGCGGATCCATCACATGCGAGAGAGTTACCGGAGATTACTACTATTACTATTACTATTACTATTACTACTTCTGGCGCCGGCTGTATCATCTGTTAAGTGTCGTAACTCTCGGGGTTGATGGTGCTTGCCGGTTTGGGGTTTCCTTTGTTTGGCTGGGGGGTCTTTGGTTTGTTTGCTTGAGAGGCATAGTGGGGTCTTTGGTTTGTTTGCTTGAGAGGCATAGTGGGGTCTTTGGTTTGTTTGCTTGAGAGGCATAGTGGGGTCTTTTGTTTGTTTGCTTGAGAGGCATAGTGGGGTCTTTTGTTTGTTTGCTTGAGAGGCATAGTGGGGTCTTTTGTTTGTTTGCTTGAGAGGCACAGTGTTCCGGGAGATGAGAGAGAGTCTGTAGGCCGAGGCTCAGCACGCGGCTCTCCGTTTTGTTTCGCTGTAACGAAAGGCGATTAGAGGAAATTCGAAGTTTATTCCTCTAAGGAGAGTACTGAACGTCCCGACAAAGCCCCGGCCTATTCAGTTTCCAGCATCCATTCACGTAAGGCATAACATTTGCATACAACTTTAAGTGAACAGGCTGTGTGGTCGCCTAAGCAGGTAATTAGACCTGGTCGTTACACTTGTTTATGTAGGGAAAGGTCGACGAAGGTCAGGCCAAATTCTGGTCGACCTTCCCGTCTCTGTGATACGAGTACACAGATGTCGCTCTCGAGGAGATGCTCAGAGCTCGAGGAAGAGGTTCGATATAACGGCAAAGTTTTCTTCTGTCTTTCTTTTCTTTATTATTACTTTTCCTTTCTTTTTTTCTTCTTTCTTTCTATTTACATCGACTTCAAGTAAATCCTGTATATTCAGGGCTCGAGGAAGAGGTTCGATATAACGGCAAAGTTTTTCTTTTCTTTTTTATTTTTTTTCTTTCTTTTTTTCTTCTTTCTCTCTATTTACATCGACTTCAAATAAATCCTGTATATTCAGGGCTCGAGGAAGAGGTTCGATATAACGGCAAAGTTTTCTTCTGTCTTTCTTTTCTTTCTTTTTTCTTTCTTTTTTTCTTCTTTCTTTCTATTTACATCGACTTCAAATAAATCCTGTATATTCAGGGCTCGAGGAAGAGGTTCGATATAACGGCAAAGTTTTCTTCCGTCTTTCTTTTCTTTCTTTTTTCTTTCTTTCTTTTTCTTTCTTTTTTTCTTCTTTCTTTCTATTTACATCGACTTCAAGTAAATCCTGTATATTCAGGGCTCGAGGAAGAGGTTCGATATAACGGCAAAGTTTTCTTCTGTCTTTCTTTTCTTTCTTATTTTTTTCTTTGTTTCTTTCTTTCTTTCTTTTTTTCTTCTTTCTTTCTGTTTACACCGACTTCATATAAATCCTGTATATTCATAGGTCTGTGTCTCATAGGCTTTGAAATGATGCCGAAGCCGCTGCCACGAAAAGGCGATTTGTTCTCCCAAGATTCGCCCGAGTGACAGATGAGACAGACGAGATGCTCAGACGAGATCATTGAGGGTTATGGATTGTGCATATGAAAGTCGAGGAAGCATAATGAGGGGGTCTGAGTCATTGAGGAAGCGGCGCGCATGGGGATTAGGTCTAACAACACGTCCCTTTGGATGGGAAGGTGAGCGGAGTCACGGGCTGGCGGAGGGAGAAAGACGAAAAGACTCGGATCCTCTTAGCCCCGTCCTCCGTGAAGCAGACGAAGCGACGGCGGCGCCCACGATCGCCTGGGCGTGGAGGGGCGGGCGTGGGAACACTTGGGAGGCGTCTGTTCAGAGGGAGAGACCGTGGGATGAAGCCAACGGGGTCCGAGGGGGCGCTGGTCTCACTAAGGGCTGGGGAAATGCTTGCGGTTGCGAGACCTTGTGCTTTGAGGGTGGTGCGTGTTGTTGATGTTAGTTGTGAGCTAACGGCGGCAGGATACTTCAAGCAAGAGGAAAGGAAAACATACCAGGGAAGGGGTTGTGGATCGGAGGGAACAGAAGCATTTTCTGTTGTTGTATATTGAGGGAATTTGTACCGAATGGTTTTGTTTTGAGAATAAAGAGTTAGTTTCAAAATTGCCGGTACCGTTAGGCTTTAGATTTTAATTTATCCAATATAAGAAAAGGGCTCTTGACAATTTTCAGGATGAAATATATGAAATTATACTAGAGAATTCCTTTTGCCAGTCTTGCAGGATCAATGCGGGCAGTACAAGCTCTCGCCCCGATTGGCTCGAAATGCTCTTAATGCTGTTTATGATCCTGATTCGACCCGCCTGTCGCCCCCCTGATATAAAGTAGATTTTCCTCGGAGGAAGAAAAGCCCATACGCATTAGATCTTAGGAGTCGGCGATTGCATCCGGGGCCTCGCGATGCCAACGCAAGAGAGGAGGGCATCGCGGGCACAGGGCGTGGTGGGCAGGCAGCAGGTGCGTTGTCATCATTTATCTGCGTGACGTGGTCAGATCCTTGTCATCGTCGGGCGTGCACTATACCCGCGCGACGCTGCTCCTTCTCCCGACGTCGCCGAGGTACACGTCCTGCCTCGCCCTGGACGCCACAGGGACCCTCTCGGCGCTGCGCTTGCTCCGTGGACTGCCTCGCTAACTCACTGTGAACTGTCCGGCGCTTTATCGCTTTATAGACACATTGCCTTGCCCATGAGTACATCTAGGGTACATCGCATCTCGCTTGAGACTCGGAGATAATTCAACTCATTTGAAGCGTGTGTGTGTGTGTGAGTGTGTGTGTGTGTGTGTGTGTGTGTGTGTGTGTGTGTGTGTGTGTGTGCGTGTGTGTGTGCGTGTGCGGTTGCGTGTGCGGTTGCGTGTGTGTGCGTGTGCGTGTGTGTGTGTGTGTGTGTGTTTTGTCTGTGTGTCTGTCTGTCTGTCTGTGTCCGATCGATCGTCTGTCTGTGTATAATTCGTGTTAATGATCAAGTGATACGAGAGAGAGAGAGAGAGAGAGAGAGAGAGAGAGAGAGAGAGAGAGAGAGAGAGAGAGAGAGAGAGAGAGAGAGAGAGAGAGAGAGAGAGAGAGTACTTTCGAAATAACGACTGAATAACCTTTTCATGGGCAATATATTAGTCGTAAGATACACGTTGATGATCTTGCACCATTACGAAAGGGCGTTTACCTCGAAGCCAAGACTCTCTCAATGCATCGTGAAATATATATATATATATATATATATATATATATATATATATATATATATATGTATATAATATATGAATCACAAATACGTCCTGTTAGGTAATGATTAATTAATGGAGTTTCACATCGGCTACCTGAGAGTCTCTTACCGCCGTTTCGTGCCCTTTGCGTAATGGGGCCGCACCGCTTTATTAATCGGCTTAATAACGGGCCTAGGGAGGGACTACCACCCCCCACCCCTCCCCTGTGCGTTGGCCGCCCTCCTCTCCCTGCCTAATCGCCCTTCCCCCGCCCAGCATTGGCCGCCCTCTTTCCCCCCTGCATTGGTCACCTTTCTCCCCCTCCGTCCTCCCCCCCTGGTCGCCCATACCCCCTCCTCGTCCTGTATCGGTCCCGCCTACCTTACCCCCCTCCCTCTTCAGTGCCTCATCATTATTTCCCCATCTCCCCCTCTCCTGCCCTGCATCGTCCACCCTCCTACCTCCCCCTACCCCCCCATCCTCCTACTTCTCCCTACCCCCTACCCCCCCATCCTCCTACTTCCCCCACCCCCCACCCTCCTACCTCCCCCTACCCCCCATCCTCCTACCTCCACCCCCACCCTCCTACCTACCCCCGAACCCCCACCCTCCTACCTACCCCCAATCCCCCATCCTCCTACCTACCCCCTACCCCCCACCCTCCAACCTCCCCTACCTGTCTGGTCTGCTTAATTATTTACGTATTAATTAAGAGTCATCGGGGGGGGGGGGACGCGGCCCATTTCGCTCGGTTGCAAGGTAAGGCTTACCTGTCCGGATCCCCGTAGTCTTAATTAGCCCGGCAGGTAGATGCAGTCGCGTGTAGTTCGTGGTAGTTACTGCATTTTTTATTTAATTTTATTTTTTAATTTTTTTATGCATTTTTTATTTTTATTTTATTTTTTTAGAATCTTTTATGCATTTTTTTTTTATTTTTTATTTTTTCGTATTAATTTTCCAGATTGGTTTCGTTATCAGGCTTGGCAAAGGTGAAATTCAGTATCAATTAATTTTTTTTTCATCCAGGTAATGCATATAGGTTGGTAGAGATCATTATTACAGTGACGAGAAAAAAATATGTACACGACTATAGAACGAAGGTTGTACAAGTCGTGTAAATTAATTGGACCAAGTGAAATGCAAAAAAAAAAATGATAATAATAAAATAAAATAAAAAATAAAAAATAAATAAAAAAACATAGAAGTGAAAAAAATAGATAAAAGATAAACAGGGACAACAAGAAAAAACGGTTAATGAGGTTAAGAGAGCGACCGTGGCCCTCCCCTCCCCTCCCCTCCCCTCCCCTCCCCCGGGCACTGCACTGGCCCCCCTCCCCCCCAGGATGGAGTTCCTTTGTTCCCTCTCGGCTTGTGATCAATATGTTCTCGTTACGCGTTGTTATATTGTTATCTCTCAGGTGGAGTGTGCAAGTTCAGGTGTATCGGGAGAGGGGGTTGTTATTGGATCATCGCGTGTCTTTAGATAAGGGTTATTTTTGTTTGTGCTTTGGTGATGGGTAGATTGATTGATTGGTTGATTTATTTATTTATTTTATTTATTATTATTATTATTTTTTTAAAGAAAGGTTTGGGATTTCATTGTATAAATGTGTGTCTTGGGATTCATGGCATTCACGATAAGTAAATATGTTTAGATTTATTTATTTTATTTTGTTATATATATATAATTTTTGTTCTTTTTTTTTTCTTTCTTTTTCTTTTTCCTTTCTTTTTCTTTCTTTTTTCTTTTTTTTTTTTATCTTTTTCTTTTTCTTTTTCTTTTCCTCTCTTTCTGTCTTTCTTTTTTTTTTACTATTCATCGTGGCTAAACCGTGTTCAGGCACAGACACTTCACAGAGCGGAAGTGGACACCTGGCTGCGTGTCTGGTCAAAAAGTTTACCCATAATCCCCTGATCAATGGTAATGAAGCCAATCACAAGCACGTGGCGGTACTCACGGCATCGATGGACACGCGAGATAGCACGTGCGCCGCCTCCTGCCGTGCACGTGTTGGTAAAAGGCCTTCACGCTGTCGTCCTTTTTTTCACTTCCCTGATCTCTGTTCTCTTGTTGTTGTTGTTTTCTTTTTTTTTCCTCATTTTTCTTCTCTTCGTATGCCTCTTTGATTCTTTTTTTTCTCTCTTGTCTCTGTCTCTCTCATGTCTCTCTCTCTCTCTCTCTCTCTCTCTCTCTCTCTCTCTCTCTCTCTCTCTCTCTCTCTCTCTCTCTCTCTCTCTCTCTCTCTCTCTCTCTCTCTCTCTCTCTCTCTCTCTCTCTCTCTCTCTCTCTCTGTCTCTCTCTGTCTCTCTCTGTCTCTCTCTCTCTCTCTCTCTCTCTCTCTCTCTCTCTCTCTCTCTCTCTCTCTCTCTCTCTCTCTCTCTCTCTCTCTCTCTCCTCTATCTATCTATCTATCAATCCATCTATCTCGTTTCCCACCTCTCCCTCTCTCTACTTCTTTCCTCTCTTCTCCCTCCCCTATATTCTCTCCTTATCTCCTCGCCCCCATCCTATTACATCCCCACCTCCCTCTCCCCTCCTTTTTTTCCTCCCCCCTTGTCCCCCCTCCCTCCTCCTCCCTCCCCTTGTTCCCCCTCTCTCCCCTCCTTTTTTTCCTCCCCCCTTGTCCCCCTCCCTCCTCCTCCTCCCCCCTTGTTCCCCCCTCCCTCTCCCCCTCTTATATCCCCCTCCCCTCTTTCCCCCTCTCCTCCCTCCTCCTCCTCCTCCTCCTCCCCCTCCCCTTATATCCCGCTCCCCCCTCCTCCTCCTCTTGTTCCCCTTCCCCCCTCCTCCCATTTACTAATAAGAGCGGATGATGACGTCCCAGGAAAGTAATAATAACATGTAACGTTATCATGGTGGTATAATTTTGTAAAACTGTTCTGCCCTTGATTGCGTTTTAAGTTCGACGCGGCTGGCTGAAGAGGGGCAATTTTTTACTTTTCTGTATTAAAGATAGATTAAATTGTTACGTTTTAAGTTTTGTCGGTATTTTTTGGGGGGTGGGGGGGAGGGGGGTTGGTGTACTTGTATTTATCGTTTTTGGAAAGAAGTGTTTTTTTTTGTTTTGTTAGATGTGTTTGTTCGTTGTTTGAGGCGATTTTTTCAATAGTTCGTTCTCCTTTTTTATTCTGATGTTTTCCAGTTAGTGAGCAACAGTGTTTATCGCCTGAGAAATGGACGCTACTTATTTACATGTCAGGGTACTAGCACGTCGAGGTGGGTACGCGTCAGGGTACGCTGGAAACGCACGGGTCCTCTCAGTTCTCTAGCATTAAAAGATACACTGCATTTCCTTTTCCCGGTGGAAATGTATCGTGACAGATGTTGAGAGATGTACAGCATATCCTTTTTGAAATGTTCGTGACAGGGAATACATTAAAATATATACAGCAAGATCCTTTTATGATTAAAATGTTTGTGACAAGATTTTTTTTTGAAAAATGTACTCTCGGGGATTCAGAGAAGTGCGCGGACCTAACCTGCCGCAGGAGAGCCCCGGGTACGAGAGGGACAATCAAGATCGCCACGCCCGCAGCTGCGCCTCGTGCCCACCCGCAACATACCCGTGGGCGCGATGCCTGTGCCCACCTCCACGGCTGAGACAATGACTCGTGAAATATTTGGAATTTTCTCCTGCAATTTTGTCTCGGTAATGTGGGTTTGGGAGAACTTGCTGATGGGCATGTGCCTGTGATTCCTTTCCTGTTCCTCCGCTCAAGGTGGTGTTGTGTGGGTGATGTTGAGGTGTTAAGCGGTGTTTTGTGTGTTGAAAT
>NC_091571.1:36085658-36090658 GCF_042767895.1 Penaeus vannamei
GAGAGAGAGTTAGAGGGAGAGAGAGAGTTAGAGGGAGAGAGAGAGTTAGAGGGAGAGAGAGAGTTAGAGGGAGAGAGAGAGTTAGAGGGAGAGAGAGAGTTAGAGGGAGAGAGAGAGTTAGAGAGAAAGAGAGAGTTAGAGAGAGAGAGAGAGTTAGAGAGAGAGAGAGAGAGAGTTAGAGAGAGAGAGAGAGAGAGAGAGAGCGAGGGAAAGAGAGGATGAGGGTGAGAGAGGGAGAGAGAGAGAAAGAAATTGAAAAGAGAGAAGAGAGAGAGAGAGTCGTGTTGGCGTGAGGCGCTGTCGTCCTCAGTGAAGAGGCTATGACAGCGTAATGAGCGACCACGCCAGGGCACCGCCAGCGCAGAGCCTCGTCTCGCCCCGTCTCTCCCTCCTGCCAGGGTGTGGGGTGGAAGGGGCGAGGGACGTGGGAGTGGAGGGAGAGGAGGTGGAGATGGAGGAGGAAGAAGAAGTAGAATGAGGATGAGGAAAAAGAAGAGAAGGTGGAGGAGGAGTAGGAAGAGAAGAAGTAGAAATAAAAGACTAGGAAAAAAAGAAAAGGAGAAGGGGAAGAAGAAGAAAAGGAGGAGGACGACGACGACGAGGAAGAGGAGGTGGAGTTCATGTCGCACGGGATGCCAGCCGACCCGACACGTCCCCTCCCCTCCCCCCAGTCCTCCGCTCCCCTCCCCTCTGTCCTCCCCCCCTCCCCTCTGTCCTCCTCCCCTGCCCCTGTCCTCCCCCCTCCCCCCTGTCCTCCCCCTCCCCCTGTCCTCCCCTCCCCCTGTCCTCCCCTCACCCCTGTCCTCCCCCCTCACGACTGTCACCCTCGTCGCCCGTGGCTCACGTCCCCTCCCCTCCCTGTCCTCCCCCTCCCCTCTGTCATGCCCCCCTCACGACTGTCCTCCCTCCCCTCCCTCTGTCCTCCCTCCCCCCTCACGACTGTCCTCCCTCCCTCCCTCCCCTCCCCTCCCCTCTGTCCTCCCCCCTCCCCCTGTCCTCCCCTCCCCCTCACGACTGTCCTCCTCCCTCCCCTCCCCCCTGTCCTCCCCTCCCCACCTCACGACTGTCACCCTCGTCGCCCGTGGCTCCAAGCGTTATTTATGCGGATGCCTATTACGGCCGAAACCAATCAGCATTTCGGGAGAGGATTGATAATTCGGCAAAGGCGGAGATTTATCGGCGGGGAGACGAGCGCTGGCGAGGGTGATGGAGCGCCGCTTCGTCTGTCCCCCTTATCTCTCTTCTTCTTTTTTATCTGATTTGATTATCTTTGCTTGATTTATGGGCTGATAAGGCGCCTTTAGAGATGTCTTTTCTTTTCTTTTTTTTATGAAGAAGAAGAAGAAGACTGATTTAGGAGTCACGCATGGGCGACGTGGAAGCCTAAGGAATGGATGAGAGGGAGAGACGAAGAAGGAAAGATATTGAAGAACATCTGGCGTCGAGGGTCACAGGTTCGCCCGGAATAAATGATTTACCTGCGTGGCTTTTGCAATTGATTGTGTCCTGGACAGGTGTGATCTAGCTCCATCTGGCTGTATTCTTCTCCTTAATTCATAGACGAACAAGCTCTAAAGAACACAACTTGATGAGAGAAAAAAAAAGAAGAAAGAATTGATTTCAAAGAACGTAGGTGTGAATCGCCCCGACATATAAACTCTCGACCCCCGCGTTTACGACGGGATTAATGCGACGCCCACAATAAAAAGGTTTTACGACGCGTCCTGGACATCGCTACCTCGCTACACGTCCCTCGACATGCCCTCCGTAATTGACGTGAGATTGGTAAGGTTTGTAGACCTGGGGTGGTGGGGTGGGGTGGGAGGGAAGAGGGGGGGTTATGCGCAGGCTTCGATGAATCATGTCACAATTAGGAGAAGACGATCAGAGAACGATCATTTGCTCTCCAGTAGCCTCGTTACATCGGCTCTCTCCCCCTCCCCCCCTTCCCCCTTCCCCCCTCTCCCCCCTCCGAAGTCGAAGCCGCCCCGCCATTACGAGAGCGAGCAAGCAGGTGTGTCGGGGACGCCGCCCTAACCCTTTGTCCACCTAATAGGTCTTAATTGGACGCCTCGGACGTGCCGAAGGAGGCGACGCGGCCGAGCAGGATCTCGAGACAGATCGGGGATTCGTATCGAAAGAGGAAGACAGAGAGAGAGAGAGAGAGAAAGAGGGAGAGGGACGGAGAGAGAGAGAGAGAGAGGGAGGGAGGGAGAAGGAGAGAGAGAGGGAGAAGGAGAGAGAGAGAGAGAGAAGGAGAGAGAGAGAGAGAGAAGGAGAGAGAGAGAGAGAGAAGGAGAGAGAGAGAGAGAGAGAGAGAGAGAGAGAGAGAGGGAGGGAGGGAGAAGGAGAGAGAGAGGGAGAAGGAGAGAGAGAGAGAGAGAAGGAAAGAAAGAAAAGACAGAGAGAGAGACACTCGCCACGCCCATCTCTGATCACTCCCAGATTCTGCCGTCAATGGAGGGCGGGGAGAGCGAGGAAAAGGGGGAGGATAATAATCATAAAAAAGAAGCGGGGAGCAGGTAGCAGTCTCCGCCACTCGGCTTGATACTTGAAGCGAAACAAAACCGTGAATTCTCTTCAGGAAGGAGAAGACCAATCGGAACAATGAGCATTTCCTGGCGTGTTTGTCTTGCCGTCTGCCATGGCAACGGTTTTCCTCGCCCTCCCCGCGCTGGCAATTGTGAGGCGGCGAGAGAATACCTGCAAGAGGAAGGCCGACACCTGTGTCTGCCAGGAAGTCTTGTTCCGGCCTCACCGGTAATTAGCGGCGCCGGCAGGTGGCACGATGCGATATCGGTGTCAAGAGCGGCGCGCGAGGACGAGGAACAGGAGGGAAGGGAAAGGGTTTTGTGTTCGGGATTGTGAGACAGATTTGGAGGCGGGAAGGGGAGAATCTGGAGCCTACAGACACACACACACTATATTTATTTATTTATTTATTTATTTATTTATTCATTTATTCATTACTATATATATATATATATATATATATATATATATATATATATACATATATAGAAATATATATACAAACATATATATATATATATACATATATATATACACACATATATACACACACACACATACACATACATGTATATATACATATATACATATATACATATATACATATATATATATATATATATATATATATATATATATATATATATATATATATATATATATATATATATATAATTCATGTGTAGAAATAGAAGAAGACAGACAGACAGACAAAGATAAACACAAAAAAATGCAGAAAGAAATGTAAATGGAGAAATAAGAGAGATGTAACACAGCCAGAAAGAGAAAGTGTGGACGCTAAGTAAAGCAAGAAGCAACAGTCGTCGACACAGCTCGATTCCGCCCCTGAGAGAGATTCCGAGCCCCTTCGTGTCGACAAACAAACCGAGGAGGGAGGGAGGGAGATGTGAAGGGATGACGGAAACAGAGGGGGAGGGAGAGAGGGAGAGTGGGAGAGAGAGAGAGAGAGACAGACAGACAGACAGACAGACAGACAGACAGACAGACAGACACAGAGAGAGAGGGAGAGAGGGGGGGGGGAGATAGATAGAGACCAGGCACTAATGAAGCCGGCTGCAGTCACGTGATCACGGCACAGGTGTCCTGGGTAAGGGAGAGCCGGCTGAGGAGTGGGGTCAGGGGGCCACCCCGCCGGGTCAAAGGTCACCAAGCAAAACAGGTGTTTCGTCAAGTCTTGATGCTCGTGTTTTTCTTGGGGGTTGCTGGGGGTTGGTGTTCGTGTGGGGGAGGAGGGGGTGGCACAAGGAGGGTTGCAGGGTGTTGGGGTTCTTGTGGGGGAGGGAGGAGGAGGGGGTGGCACGAGGGGGGTTGCAGGGTGTTGGGGTTCTTGTGGGGAGGAAGGAGGAGGGGGTGGCACGAGGGGGTTGCAGGGTGTTGGGGTTCTTGTGGGGGGAGGGAGGAGGAGGAGGGGTGGCACGAGGGGGGTTGCAGGGTGTTGGGGTTCTTGTGGGGGGAGGGAGGAGTAGGGGGTGGCACGAGGGGGATTGCAGGGTGTTGGTGTTCTTGTGGGGGGAGGGAGGAGGAGGGGGTGGCACGAGGGGGTTGCAGGGTGTTGGGGTTCTTGTGGGGGGAGGGAGGAGTAGGGGGTTGGCACGAGGGGGGTGGCAGGGTGTTGGGGTTCTTGTGGGGGGAGGGAGGAGTAGGGGGTGGCACGAGGGGGATTGCAGGGTGTTGGGTGTTTTTGTGGGGGGAGGGAGGAGGAGGGGGTGGCACGAGGGGGTTGCAGGGTGTTGGTGTTTTTGTGGGGGGAGGGAGGGAGTAGGGGGTGGCACGAGGGGGATTGCAGGGTGTTGGTGGTGTTGTGGGGGGAGGGAGGAGGAGGGGGTGGCACGAGGGGGGCTGCAGGGTGCTGGGGTTCTTGGGGGAGGAGGAGGGGGAGGGGGGTGGGCACTGGTTGCTGGGTTTTTGGGGTTTGTGATGACAGCGATACAGTGGCGCGCTCTGCTGGGAATACAGTGAATGCAGTGTTTTATTTCTTTCGGTTTTCCGTGTACACTTCGTGGATACCCAAGAAGTGTGCAATATTCTTGGTATGACAGAGCTGGCGAGCGTGATGTGCTTCTGCAAGAGAAAATTATAAATGTATGATAGGTCGATTTTGATTTATCGATTTTGATTTACCGTTAATCGCCATGAAAAAAATATATATCAACCATAAATCACGAGAAATACGTGTGAATGCGTTGTGTAAAATCTTCAACAGGTTTTTAAAATGTTTTTCCTGCCATTGCCACAGGATGACTTCGCAGTTTACGAAGTGCATCCGAGGCATCTGCATTTCGTCTGCTGCCACGTTGTGTTATGAGAATAACAATCGTCGCTATTGTTTTTCTGCTTCTTTACGACCGTCGGTGCACAATACAAGAAGCTCCATTACCGGCAGAATAGTTAATAGTCATGGCAATTAACCCAACAGCTCGTGTAAGTGCGTGTTCTTTTCTTTTCTT
>NC_091571.1:36095658-36103158 GCF_042767895.1 Penaeus vannamei
CACACAACAGTCCCCCGCCCGTTGTCGAGGCAAATGCCCATCCTTGCATGCCCGTGATTAAGCGCCCCGTCACACCTGTCTTGTAGTGCGCCCACGCCTGTCGCCTACGTCAGCGTAGGGCCGCCCACGCGCCCGTGGTGGGATCCCTGGGCAGGATGGCGTCATAGGCCCGTGGGTGGTCACGAGGAAGGACCCGGGTCGCTTTGTTCGACTTCGCTCGACGCTGCTTCGTCCTCTCACCTCCCCGGGTCCTCTCACCTCCCCGGGTCCTCTCACCTCCCCGGGTCCTCTCACCTCCCCGGGTCCTCTCACCTCCCCGGGTCCTCTCACCTCCCCGGGTCCTCTCACCTCCCCTTGTCCTCTCTCCGGACGTTTCTTTACGCTCTACGGGGTCGACATCATCGCCAAGCACCGACGTCGTCAGGCTCTTGTTTTAGATTGTAGATTAGTAGATGGACCTCATCGCTCTACGTTTATTTGGTCGAAGTTATCACCAAGTGTATAAGTGATCAGCCTTTTGTTTTGGATTATGGATTACTAGATGGGCATCTACATTGTTTGATTTAAGTCATCACCTAGTATATAGGTCATCACCCTTTTGTGTTAGATTATAGATTACTAGATCTACGTCATCATGTAGAGAGAGGTCATCACCATTTTGTATTCGATTATGTATTAGCAAATCGACGTCGTCACTAACGATAGAGGTCACCATCCCCCTCCCCCCCCCCCCCTGCCCCCTCTTCTGACCCTTTCTGAGGATCTGATGACCAGGGACTCAGGTAAGTGTCCTGTGTATCGATACCTCGGTCCCCATGTTACCTGGCGGTACCTTGGCTTAGCCTGATCTTGCCCCGAGGAAGGATTAGCTCTTCTCTCCCACTCATCCGCGTTTCTCATGTTCTTTGTTTGTTTTCTTTTGTTTCTCTTCGTCTTCTCTCATCGGCGTTGGTTGCGTGTTCTTTGTGAGGCATTTCGCTCGAGTATGTCCTGGAGGTGAGGGTATGTTTTTTTTCTAATCTATTTTTTTTTGTCTTTTATTGTTCTTTCTTTTATTTCTTTCTGCTTTCTTCTCTTTTCTTTCTTTCTCTTTTTTTCTCTTCGCTAGTTTTCTCTTTGTTTATTCCATTCATTCGAGTATTTTTTTTCTTTTCTTTTCTTTCTTCTTTTCTTTCTTGCTTCTTTCTTTTCTTTTCTTTTATTCGAGCATTGAAGGCACGGCTGATCCCAGGGTGTTGTGTGGGTGCAGCTCCTGTGGTGAGGAGGAGGAGAAGGAGGAGGAGGAGAAGGAGGAGGAGGAGGCAGTGTATTGTCAGCTTGGTCTTTGTCTATCAGGTTGCGGTTCTTGGTTCTTACTTCACACACGTGCACTCACACACACTCACACACTCACACGCACTCGCTCTCATTCACTTGTTCAGTCTCTTTCTCTTACCCTCGTTTACTTGTTTAGTCTCTCTCTCTCTCACTCTTGTTTACTTGTTTAGTCTCTCTCTCTCTCACTCTCGTTTACTTGTTTAGTATCTCTCTCTCTCTCTCTCTCTCTCTCTCTCTCTCTCTCTCTCTCTCTCTCTCTCTCTCTCTCTCTCTCTCTCTCTCTCTCTCTCTCTCTCTCTCTCTCTCTCTCTCTCTCTCTCTCTCACTCACACGTGGACCTGATTCTCCAGTAGCCCTGTTTACCGCTGGATTATCACGAGTGACGTGTCTGGAAGGCAAGAAGTGGCTGTGGAAACAACGACTCGGGAAGTGGTTGAGGTCGTCAATGTCTTCGCCCGGAGTCGGAACAGGTCGTTTCGGTAAAGCGAGCGTGGGAAGGGTAAGGCACGCTGCCCTGTTTATTGAAAATGTCGATCACGGCGGGTGTGCATAGCCAGCGTGGCCGGAGGGGGAGGGAAGAGAACCCCGAATGTTTTCCCATTGCTCGGGTGGGGGAGGGGGTGGGGGTGGAGGGTGTGGGAAGGGTAAGGGGGGGTGGATGAGGTGAAGGGTGGGAGGGCGGGGGTTATAGCAGTTTTTTGTTCGTTGGTTTAGTTGTGCTGGTTCTCCTTCGTATTATTATTATACATTGTTGAAAGGTAGAGACACTCTACTGTGTTGATACTGTAGTGGAGAAACCCACGTTGTAGTAAATCTAGTTCGTGCATTGTGGGATTTTCTACTACTGTATTATACATATTATATATACATTAAATGCACAGTGACAAGAATTATTATGACATTTTTCCATTCATTGATATCGAGGGCGGAATGACACGGGCGCGTTTCACTCCGCCACTCCGACCTCCTTGTAGCATCGCGTCGACCTTGCACCGTGAATAATATACTAATTCATTCATGTAAGGCCGTCCTGAAATCCCGTGTCATTCACTTTCATATCCGTTGTTGCAAGTGGAAACGGCCTTCGATATTGTTCTCGAAATGTGTATCTTGCATCGCGTGAAATCGAAGCTAATCATCATTAAGTGTAACGGGCTTGGTGGAAACAGGTGACTGGAGATCGTGACAGTCATCGGATCGTGACAGTCATCGGGGCGGGAAGACAGAAAGGCGATCTCCTCTGCGGGTTCTCAAGGTTGTCGCGCTGTCCTTCTTTCTCTCTGAACTTCTGTTGTCGTGCTCCTGTTGGTGGTATTCCTCCTTCCTCTTATCTCCTCCATTTCCTTGCCTTGTTCCTTTCTCTACACAAACTTCGCCCTTCCCCTAACCTCTCCTTTCTTCTAATTTCCTTCCTCACCTTACCTTAGCCCTTCCCCTTACTTCCCCGTACGTTTCTCTCCTCCTTTTTCTTCCCCCTTCCCTTACCTTTCCCTCCCCTTTTCTCCCCCATTACCTCCCCTATTTCCTTACTCCCTTAAACTCACCTTACCTTACCGCTTACCCTAACCATCCACTACCCTAAAGCTCTCCCCCTTCCCCCCCCCCCTCTTCGCACCCCCAAACAGTAACCCATGTTTACCACCTCCTCCTGTTGAGGTCACTCCGAGGGAACCGTCTTCCAAACACCCCCTCCTCCACAGCCGGAAAGCGGACATAGAATCTCGTATGTCCAAAAAACGGGTGTTTGTGTATCAGTTCCACACTCGACAATGTCAGATTTTTATCTCGGAAATCAGCGTGGAGAGAGGAAGAGAGAGCTGCCGAGCGGAGTTTGTCGTGGGTGATGGTGACCTCTGCTGACCCCTGCTGACCCGGGTGATCCTGTGGCTCACCTTCCGGTCGGTGTACCTCACCTGCTGCCTTCCTTACCTGACCTGATATCAGGCTCATCAGCATCTTACAATCTCCTTATCTCTCGTTTTTTATTTCTTTTTGTTCCGCCTCGGTTTTTGCACGGTTTCTCTTTACGAAATGGTTTTGTTTCATTGTTTTGTTTGTTTTATTATTATCATTCTATTTCTTTATATTTGGGTATATTGTAATGAGTAAGGGAGTCCATTGCCTGTATTTATTTGATACAAAAAGTGTTCAAAATTTTGTAAGCTCCCTAAATTCGTTGATATTTGTATGACATTTGTATGTAATTAATTTTTTTTTTCTAAATAAAAAAGATTCGGAAAGTCGGTGAATTTATCACCATTTCAATTTCCGAGGATAATGACCATCTTTTCTCTCTTTTGGTGTCTTTATCCTGGTCTGTCTCGGTCTCGTGACCTGCATCCCTCTCGCAGCCCTCTCGTGCCCTCCGACCTGCCCTCCGCCCCTCCGTGACCTCCGCGGCGCTGCATCCGGCCATCTCTGCCCCTCCCCCAGCAGCATCTTCCCCCTCTACCCCCCTCCCACCTCCACCCACAATATCTTCCCCTCCTCTTCCCCACAACCCCCCTTCATCCCTCCCCCAGGAGCATCTTCCCCGTCTACCTCCTCCTCTCCCCCCTCTACCCCCTCCTCTTCCCCTCTACCCCCTCCTCTTCCCTCTACCCCCTCCTCTCCCCCTCTACCCCCTCCTCTCCCCCTCTACCCCCTCCTTTCCCCTACTACCCCTTCTCTCTCCCTCTACCCTCCTCTACCCCACTACCCCCTCCTCTCCCCCTTACCCCCTCCTTCCCCCCCTCTACCCCCTCCCTCCTTCCCCCGGCAGCATCTTCCTCGGCCTGATTGCCCCTATTCACTCGCTCGGCGGTTCCTCGGTCCCTGCCTGAGAAAGATCGGCGGCGGAGCGGCGGCCGGGGAGGACCTCGCCGTCTGATGCTCGGGTCGTCGTCGATATGTTCATGCTGTGTTATTGTTGTTGTTGTTGTTATTGTTGTTGTTGATGCTGTTGTTGTTGTTATTGTTGCTGCTGTTGTTATTGTTGCTGCTGCTGTTGTTATTGTTAATGCTGCTGTTGTTGCTGTTGATGTTGTTATTGTTGTTGCTGCTGCTCTTGTTGTTGTTTATCGGGGGTGGGGGAGGGAAGGGGGGACGTCGCGGCCTTGACATTCTCTTCGGACGTCTTGGTTATAATGAGCGGATTTGTTATTGTTTTTTTTTCTTTTTTGGGGGGTAATGAATTATTGATTGTTGTGTAAATTCTTTTTTTAGGGGGGAGGGGTTAATTAATTCGTGTCTGTAAAAGGGATAGGATGGAGGGCCAGTGGAGGAGGGAGGGGATAGGAAAGGAGAGGAAGATAGAAGGGGCAAGGGAGACGAGGGAAGTGGAGGTAAGGGAGATAGAAGGAACAAGAGGACGAGGGAAGTGAAGGTAAGGGAGATAGAAGGGGCAAGGAGGAGAGTGTAGGAGAATTGAGAGATCTGCAAGGGTTTCCAGGGGGAAGGAGGAAGGAAGGGAGGTAAGGGAGATGGGAAGGACGGGAAGGAGATTGTGGGGGAGGTAAGGGAGATAGATAAGGGGCAAGGAAGAGAGGAGTTAGGAGAGGCGATGGAGATAGAAGGGCAAGGGGAAGGAAGGGGGTGGAGAGGAAAGGGAGATAGAAGATGCAAGGGAGTGTGTAGGAAAGGAAAGGGAGATAGATAGACATAGGGGAGAGTGTAGGAGAGGTAATGGAGATAGAAGTGCAAGGGGAAAGGTGGTGGAGAGGAAAGGGAGATAGACAGGTATAGGAGAGGTAATGGAGATAGAAGTGCAAGGAGGAGAGTGTGGGAGAGGTAAGGGGGATAGAAGTGCAAGGAGGAGAGTGTGGAAGAGGTAAGGGGGATAGAAGTGCAAGGAGGAGAGTGTGGAAGAGGTAAGGGGGATAGAAGTGCAAGGAGGAGAGTGTGGAAGAGGTAAGGGGGATAGAAGTGCAATGGGAAGGATGGGGGAGAGGAACGGGAGATAGATAGGCAGAGGGGAGAGAGTAGGAGAGGTAAGGAAGAAAAAAGTGGAAGGGGGGGGGAGGTTGTAGGAGAGGTAATGGAGATAGAAGTGCAAGGAGGAGAGTGTGGGAGAGGTAAGGAGGAAAGTGTGGGAGAGGTAAGGAGGAGAGTGTGGGAGAGGTAAGGAGGAAAGTGTGGGAGAGGTAAGGAGGAAAGTGTGGGAGAGGTAAGGAGGAGAGTGTGGGAGAGGTAAGGAGGAAAGTGTGGGAGAGGTAAGGAGGAGAGTGTGGGAGAGGTAAGGGGGATGAAGGGGCAAGGGGCACCTCCCCAAGGGTGGAAGGGCGTGAGTGAAGGGATGCGTGAAAGAGGAGGTCACGTGAGGGCGGATCGGATACCCTGTGCAGACGCCCTTCCTGAACTCACGTATTGAATTTATTTCGAGAACATTCGGTACCCGTTTCCACTGATGCGCTTTGGGTGTGTGTGTGTGTGTTTTTTTTTGTTTTTTTTTCTTTAAGAATTTTTTTTTCTTTACGATTTTTTTTCTTTGAGATTTTTTTTTTCTTTAAGAATATTTTTTTTCTTTAAGATTTTTTTCGTTAAGAATATTTTTTTTTCTTTAAGATTTTTTTTTTCTTTAAGGTTGTATTTTTTTCTTTAAGATTGTATTTTTTTCGTTATGAGTTTATTTTTCTTTAAGAGTTTATTTATTTTTCTTTAACAGTGGTGTGTCTTCAAAGAGAAAACTGAATTTGTCGAGTATTTATTTCGAGATCATTGAGCTTTGTATGTGTGTGTGTGTATATTTTTTCCCCCTATATAAGTAATATTTTTTTAATGTTGATCTTTTATTTCGAAAAAAATGGGACGTTTTATTCACCGTTTCACGTGATTATGTATTTTCTAAAATTGAAATCGTGATGAAAATGATTTAAATTATCGCGAATTACGGCATTAATAAATATAATTAATATTGTGTAATTGAGGCTGCTCATGATACGACGAAGAAATTTGCATATAGTTTTTTGCATTTTGGATTTTTTCTCCGTTTCTCTTCCGTTTTTCACTGTAATTCATATTTATTCATATTATTACTTATTTTTATTTGTTCATATTGTTTACTCTTGTTATTGTTTAATTGATGTTGACTGTCACTTGTAGATTTGATTTATTATTACTGATTATTATTATCATAATTGTTATTTTTTATTATTATCATAATTGTTATTATTATTCTTTTATTATCATCATTATTATTTTTTTTGTTGCTATTATTATTATTATTGTTATCATCATCATTATTACCATTATTATTGTTATTATTACTATTATGATTATTATCATAATTGTTATCAGTATTATTGTTATTATTACTATTATCATTATTATCATTATCATCATCATTATTACGACCCACGGCTGCGCCCTCGTCCGCGTCGCCCGCAGGAGGACGGGGCCCTCGGCGCAGGCCACCTCGAGCCCTTGTTAGCAGCCGGCGCCTTGCCCTCGCGCTGATCCAGTTCCTGTTGGCGGGACCGATAAGCCGTCTTGCCCTTTGTCCGGACCTGGTCTTTGTCTGACACGCTCTCTTCGTCTCAGGTCAAAGGTCACGGGGATGGGAGGGAGGGTAGGGGGTGGGTGGATGGGTAGGGAGGGGGGGGTGGGAGGGGGGCTAACAGGTGGGCTGCGGGGTCAAGTGGAACCTTTACGAATCTCTTGTTTTTTTTTGTTTTTCTTTTTTTGGGATTTTTTTTATGGTTTTGGTTTCGTCGTCGGATTCTCGTACACATTTGAACCTCGGTGGAGTTTCCTTCACCTTGACCCCCTGACATAGCGTTTTCTTCGGTTTTATGGTCGGATTTGTGGGAGGAAGAGATGTTATATTTTTTTATTGGACAAAGTTGTTTTCTTTTTATCGTCGTAATTGTTTCTTCTCTAACTTCTCTCTCTCACTAATCTCCCTTTCTCTCTTTCTCACTATCTATCTATCTCTTTCTCTCTCTTTCTCTCTCTCTCTCTCTCTCTCTCTTTCTTTCTTTCTCTCTCTCTCTCTCTTTCTCACTATCTATCTATCTCTTTCTCTCTCTTTCTCTCTCTCTCTCTCTCTCTCTCTTTCTTTCTTTCTCTTAGTGGAAGGAAGAGATGTCATGTTTTTTTATTGGACAAAGTTGTTTTCCTTTCATCCTTGTAATGTTTTTTCTTCTCTAACTTGTTTATCTTTTTCTGTCTCTTTCTCTCTCTTACCACTCTCTCTCTCTCTCTCTC
>NC_091571.1:36108158-36113158 GCF_042767895.1 Penaeus vannamei
TCCGTTTCTCATTCTCCTCTTTCTGTATTATTTATCTCCCCTATTCCTTCTCCTCCTCTTGTTCTTTGGCCTTCCCTTTCCCGAGTCATACCCCTACGCCCCTACCCTTAATCCTTACCCTAAATCCTCCCTTACCCCTACCCTCTTGCCTTAGCCCCTATGCCCCTACCCTGCCCATGCTCCCCTGCCCTTGCCCGGGTCATATCTATACCCCTTTTGTCCCCACTTCCCCATCTCCCTTCCCCTGCTCCTTCACTCTATCCTTCCCTTCTCCTGCCCATATCCCCCTTTGCCCCCTGCCCCTATCCCCCTTTTCCCCGTGCCCCTAACCCCCCCTACAATCTCCCCCAGTCCCCCATCTCCCTTCCCCTGCTCCTTCCCGCACCCATTCCCTCTATCCTTCCCTTCCCTGCCCTAATCCCCTTTGCCCCCTGCCCCTATCCCCCTTTTCCCCGTGCCCCTAACCCCCTCCAGTCTCCCCCAGTCCCCCCTCCCCTCCCAGGCCCCCCGTCGCCGCTCACCTCCCTCCATTTCGACGCCCCTTTCTACTATACCCCATGTACTCGTCATTGCGAAACAATAGCACAAGCTTACTACGTGACCCCTTGGCGTGACCTTCGAGGGGCGGGTCGTGGTGGGGGGGGGGGAGGGGGAGGTGTGTGTGTGTGTGTGTGTGTGTGTGTGTGTGTGTGTGTGTGTGTGTGTGTGTGTGTGTGTGTGTGTGTGTGTGTGTGTGTGTGTGTGAGAGAGAGAGAGAGAGAGAGAGAGAGAGAGAGAAGGGATTCAAAATATGAAAGGGAAGAGAGAGAGAGAGAGAGAAGGGATTCAAAATATGAAAGGGAAGAGAGAGAGATAGAAGAGGGATTCAAGATATGAAAGGGAAGAGAGAGAGAGAGAAGAGGGATTCAAAATATGAAAGGGAAGAGAGAGAGAGAGAGAGAGAGAGAGAGAGAGAGAGAGAGAGAGAGAGAGAGAGAGAGAGAGAGAGAGAGAGAGAGAGAGAGAGAGAGAGAGAGAGAAAGGGATTCAAAATATGAAAGGGAAGATGTAAAGAATGATGATTGTGTGTAATTAATGCGAGATACTGGCGTAATAAATGAATCGGCAAATTTATGAATGAAGTTGGTAACATTCTTCATTTGTTTTTTTGTTTTTTAATATATTAATATTTGACTTACTTACTGATATCTTTTAATATACTGATATTTATTTGAATATGCTTATTTGAATGTACTGAAAGTCGCTCGTTTTTGGCTGTCTTATGAGTAAGGGTTAAATTTACCGTAATGTTAATGATACGAAAATTATGAATGGATTATTATAATTATTTATGGATATTAGTGGTTCTTTGTGTCTCCCCGGGATGGATTGGATCATTGGATTACGACATTATGTAATTATGTGTTGCCTAATGATGCATTTCTAATCACCCCTTTCTCTCTCTTCCGCGTGTAAATAGATTATCGTAATGATTATTAAGCACTCCTTTCGCCTCTTTATCGCGCCTCTCGCTTCCTCCAATTTTCCTAATGGTTTGATCGCTTTACGAGCCTCCTGCCCCGGCGGCTTGGGAGACGAGCGCGGGCGTGGGCGGCGGCGAGGCTGGGGGGGTCCGTCGGCGGTGCCCTCGGGGTCGCGGGGCGTCGGAGGAGGAGCCGGCGCCGCGAGGAAGTCTCCGCCATCCATCAACGCCTTCGGGACGCGTCGGGTGTCGCGCCCTCTGCCCATAGCTTGACCTCCGGCGCGACCCCGGCGACCTGCGGGCGTCGGGGTGACTCTTGCTCTTGTATTTTATTATTCCGGGATCAATCCGTCTTGCCGCCCGCGATGGGTGGGGGTGGGGGTAGGCGAGGGCGGCGGGCGGAGGGGGAGGTCTGGGAGTGGGAGAAGGAGGAAGTAGAAAAAAGGGGGAGGGAAGAAGAGAAGGAGAAGGAGGAAGCAGAAAAAGAAGGGGGAGGGAAGAAGAGAAGGAGAAGGAGGAAGTAGAAAAAGAAGGGGGAGGGAGGAGGAGAAGGAGAAAGGGGAAAGAGGAGAAGAAGGAGGAAGGTGGAAGAAGAGAAGGAGGAGAAAGGGGGAAGAAGAGGAGGAGGAGGAAGGGGGAAAGAGGAGAAGGAGTAGGGAGGAAGAGGAGGGAGGAGGGGAGGGGGGGGGACCTGGCGGCCGACGCCTCTTCTCGTGATGGATTTGATGTACACGATTTTTTTTCTTTTTTTTTCAGGATGGGGAGATGCTGGCTATTTTATCTCTTTCTTGTGTGTGTTTTTCTGGTTGTTTTTATTTTCTTGTTTCGGTGCTTGATGAATAGTTTTTTTTTTTCGACGAGAGTATTTTTTTGTTGTTGTTTGTTATTTTATTGATCATTTGTTTTCTTGTTTGTTTGTTTTTCTGGCTTCGATGATTGACGAACATTTTTTAAATCATTTGTATATATATATATTTCTTGTCGTTTACTTATTTCTGTCTCCTTTTTGCAGGTATGGTTGACGCCGCCCGGGCATTGCAATACGTCAGTGAGATTGCAAAAATTACCCTTCCATGGACCTGAGTAAGTTGCAGAACCCCCCTCCCCTTCCCCCCCTTCCTCTATCACGGGGGGTAGGAGGGTAGGGGTAGGGGGGAGGACTTCAACATCTTGTGATAAAAAAAAAATCTTGTTTACAAATGATGAATGACTTTTAAAGGTCCACAACCTGGCGGATATTGCGTGGATCTCCGACTGTGCATGTAAACACTCGTAAACAGACGGGAAGGAGGTGGAGGGGGGAGTGACGGGGAAGAGGAGGAAGAGAGGGGTGAAGATGGGGAGTGGCGGGGGGGGGAGGACGTCGGTAGTTGGGTAAAATTGGGGAGGGAGATCAGGAGATGGGGAAGGGAGAGCATGGAAGGAGACGGAATGACAGGAGTTTGGGAGAGAGAGAATGTGGTGGAGTAGTTTTGAGTTTGTGTGCGTGTGTATGCATGTACGTGTGTGTTTGTGTGTGTTTATGTGTGTGTGTGTGTGTGTATGCATGTACGTGTGTGTGTGTGTGTGCATGTGTGTGTGTATGCATGTACGTGTGTGTTTGTGTGTGTCTGTGTGTGTGTTTTCTGTTTCTAGGTGTGTGTACGTATACAAATATGGCGTTACGACTTACCTAGAGTGTATGTATGTATGTATGTCTAGGGACGCGTTAAGGTGCGCAGGTGGCCTAGGATCCGCCCGAGGGAGAAGCAGAGCCGCGCCAGAAGTAAACCTCATCCGGGCAGGGCGTGTAAACAGCCAGCCAGCAAGAGCAAAGGGTTAACGACGGCTTCTCGCACCTTCGTCGGGGAGGTCTTAGCCTGGCTTGGCTTGGCTCGGCCGCCCGCTCGCCCGCCAGGAATATCTCGCGGTGTTTATCGGAGGTCGGGGCTGGTCGAGCAGGCTGCGGGGCCGTCGAGGAACCCTCGGTCGTGGTATTGCGGAACTGCTGTTTTTCTTTCTTTCTTTTGGTTCTTTTCTTTATTTATTATTATTATTTTTTTATTATTTATTAATTTTTCATTTTCTTTTCTTTTTCTTCTTCTTCTTCTTCTTCTTCTTCTTCTTCTTCTTCTTCTTCTTCTTCTTCTTCTTCTTCTTCTTCTTCTTCTTTGTCTTCTTCTTCTTCCCCTTCATCTTCTTCCTCCTCCTCTTCTTCCTCCTTCCTCCTCCTCTTCTTCTCCTTCCTCTTCTTCTTCTTCTTCTTCTTCTTCTTCTTCTTCTTCTTCTTCTTCTTCTTCTTCTTCTTCTTCTTCTTCTTCTTCTTCTTCTTCTTCCTCTTCTTCTTCATCTTCCTCCTCCTCCTCCTCCTCCTTTTCTTCATCTTCTTCCTCTTCTTCTTCTTCTTTTATATATGTATATAGTCTTGCAACTTCCGAATGTTGTCTAAGTTCAACACTTATCAGAAGACAGGAAGTTTGGAAGCGTGTCAGTAAATAAGGATTTCTCGATAAGATTATTGTTATTGTTCGTCTTCCGTTGAAATGGTGTTTCTGGGAATTTTTTCTTACTCGGGATATTGTATATTTAGTGTTGACGGTTTTGTAGACATTGTAGTCCTATTTTCCCGCTATTTACGTAGTGTTGTGTGTCCGTATTTTCCTTATTTTTGTGATGTTATGTTCCTAGTTTTCCTGTTTTTTGTAGCGTTGTAGGCCTATGTTTCTCGATTTTTTTTTTTTGTTTTGCTAATTTCTTCCCTATTTTTGTATCTATATATTCCTTTTTTCCTTATTTTTGGTAAATGTTTTCTCCTCCTGGAAGATGCTGATTAAGAGACGAGACTTCTTGGGCTATAAACCTCCGATCACGTGACCCGGATGTTGCGTTACGTCATACCTCGTTCGTTTCATGATGGTTAATTTTGTCGTAAAACAAAATCCCAATAAGCCGGCTTTGATGGCTTCGGCACCTCATTACGAGGCAGGTGAGGCACGGCCCTCATTATTTCCTTTCCTTTTTTTCTTAAGTATCCGTGCGGGAGATGAGAGTCCGGGCTTATTAATAGCCGCTCGTGTGATGACGTCACAGGCGCAACATCGGAGGTGATGGCGGGTGGAAGTCGGAGCGAAAGGCTGTAATGAAAGCCCTTTGAGGTGGTAGATGCGGGGTTATAGGTGGCTTAGGCTCTTTCAATTGTGATTAATAGTTAATTATGGTAATGGCGGGCGCGGCGGGAACGGCCTGGTTAATAGTGTAGTCCTTGCGATCAAGATTAAAGCTGTTGGGTATTCCTCCGCGGGCGAAGGCTGGTGCTCCTACCCTTCGCGGAACTACTTTTTTTTAAATGTCCTGAAGCTTCTGTTCGGGAGGTCGAGATCGTGTAAACAGCCTATCATATATAATCATTGCTCGTGGTTACCTCGGGTGATGTCAATAAAAAGCTCCCGTGACGGAAAATATGTAATAATGATAATAATAATAATAAAAAGATGTAGCATGGGAGAAACGATCGTGCAGGTAGCAGAGTCTCGGACGTCGCTCTGAATTATGCTTCTCG
>NC_091571.1:36120658-36125658 GCF_042767895.1 Penaeus vannamei
ACCTCCTTCCCTCCCTCCCTCCCTCCCTCCCTCTCTCTTCATCTCGCTGAGTGATGCATGACGAAGTGGATGGGCGTGGATCGGCGACGCGAGATGAGGATCTTCATCCACCTATGAATATCATTATCCGGCTCGGCGCTGGAAGACTCATCACCCGGACTTCATTACCGATTTCGTTTGTAATTGTCCGAAAGGGTTGCCGTCCGGGACCCGACTGCTCGTTAGGCTTAGCTACAAGTGGAGTAAATGGGAGGCGAATTATCCCTCCATCTTGACGAATGGTGGTCGGGCCGGAGTGGGAGGGAAGGGTGCCATGGTGGTCGGGCCGGAGTGGGAGGGAAGGGTGCCATGGTGGTCGGGCCGGAGTGGGAGGGAAGGGTGCCATGGTGGTCGGGCCGGAGTGGGAGGGAAGGGTGCCATGGCGCTTGTGTGTGAGTATCGTCGGTCGGGTCATGAGTCTCCGTTCGTGTATTTTGGCGATTGCGAGGTGGGTCTCCAGGGTGTTGGATATTGGGCGGGTTGGGTGTGGTGTGGATTGGATACAAGGCGGGTTGGATATGAGGCAGCTTGGATGTGGTGTGAGTTGGATATAAGGCGAATTGGATATGGTATGAGTTGGATACAAGGCGGGTCGGATGTGGTGTGAGTTGGATATAAGTTGAATTAGATATCCGACGAGTTACGTATAAGGCGAGTTCGATATCCAGCTCGTTTGGGTTCAGGTCGGGGCGAGTCGCGTCTCCTCCCCTGGCTGTGCTCTCGCCAATCCAGGGATAAACGCCGTCATTGCCGTCCATTAGTCTGGATTAAGAAGTCATTCCGAGGCAGCAACGGGACGCCCGGCCATGATCCGTCTGCCTTGAGAAGAAGGATCATTAGGCTCGGATTCTCTCACAAGCACAAGGGGGGCGTGATCCCTACGGCCTCGGGACTCGTATCTCCGCCCATCTTCTTTCCGCGATGTGCGTGGATATCATTTTTATCTCACGAAGGAGAGATTCCCCGTGGATACTGGGCGGTGGATGGATTCCCCGTGGATACTGGGCGGTGGATGGATTCCCCGTGGATACTGGGCGGTGGATGGATTCCCCGTGGATACTGGGCGGTGGATGGATTCCCCGTGGATACTGGGCGGTGGATGGATTCCCCGTGGATACTGGGCCTAGGGAAGGGAAAGGGGGAAAAAAAGGGAGGCGTGAGTCCGTCGCCGCTGAGTAATAGTTACATCAAAACACATTAGCTAGAGCGTTGTAAAAGGTGCACAATGCGGGGTGGCAGCGGCGACAATGGCCAGTAGTCAGCATCCGGCCAAACGTTTGCTAAGCTGCTATAAACGTTTTGTGGAGCTGCCCGACTAATCCTTCTCCAGCAACCTTTCCCCTCCTGTTTAATCGCAAGGGAGGAAAGGGGGGGGGAGGGAGGGAAAGAGAGGGGAGGCGAATGGGGAGGAAGGAGGAGACACAAAGGAGAGTCTAGGGCACGGAGGGAAAAAAAAGAGGAGAAAGAGGAGGAGAGACATGTGATAAATGCAAGAGAGAAGAGACGGCGAGAAGGGAGAAGGGAGAAGCTCGAGGCAGATGTGTATGAATGAGGGGAGAGAGAGGGGGGGGGGAAGCATAAAGGTAGGGAAGAGAGGAAGGAGGGGAGGATGGAGGACGAAGGGGAGATAAGAAGGAGGGTCTTCATCGTCATCATCTCCCAGTAAAAGCCCAGTACCACATGGGGGGAGGGGGGTAAGGGAGGAGGGGGCAGTTAGGGGCTCAAGGGTATTGCCAGGGGGTATCATGATGTGGCAGGGTATTGAGGGGAGGGGGCCAGCCAGGGGGGAGAGGGAGGGGGCCAGCCAGGGGGAGGGGCAGTGGGGGGGGAGGGATCATGATAAAGGTCCGATTTCAGATTGTGAAGATTTTGCCCAGTCCTTGGTCTTGCGGGTGACTTGTGTCGGCGCTGCGAGGGGGTTTCTCACACGAGATCGGGGAGATACGGGCGGGGTTCTCTCCCAAGCTCTCTTTCTCTCTCTCTCTTTCTCTTTTTCTCTTTCTCTTTTTCTCTTTCTCCTTTCTCTTTCTCTCTTTTCTTTCTCTTTTCTCTTTCTTTCTCTCTCTCTCTTTTTTTCTCTCTCTCTCTCTCTTTCTTTCTTTCTTTCTTTCTTTCTTTCTTTCTTTCTTTCTTTCTCTCTCTCTCTCTCTCTCTCTCTCTCTCTCTCTCTCTCTCTCTCTCTCTCTCTCTATCTATCTATCTATCTATCTATCTATCTATCTATCTAAGCCTGTTTCCTTCTCTCTTCCTCACTTCCTAACACTTTCCCTCTCCTTCTCCCAACCTTTCTTCCAACCTCTCTCTCTCTCTCTCTCTCTCTCTCTCTCTCTCTCTCTCTCTCTTTCTCTCTCTCTCTCTTTCTTTCTCTCTCTTTCTCTCTCTCTTTCTCTTTGTCTCGTCATTCTCTCTCTTTTTTTCGCTCTCTCTCTCTCTCTCTCTCTCTCTCTCTCTCTCTCTCTCTCTCTCTCTCTCTCTCTCTCTCTCTCTCTCTCTCTCTCTCTCTCTCTCTCTCTCTCTCTCTCTCTCTCTCCTCTCTCTCTCTCTCTCTCTCTCCTTCCTTTCCTCCTTCCTTTCCCCATATCCTCTGTCCTCTCCATCTCTTCCTCTTTCCCTCCCCCTGCTTCCCTCCTTTCCTTTCCTCCTTCCTTTCCCTATTCCCGCTGCTCTCTCCCTCTCTCATTCTTCCATTCCTCTTTCCTCCCTTCCCCCTTCCTTTTCCCTTCCCTCTGTCCTTCCACCCTTCTACCCTCCCCCTCCCTCCCTCCCTCCCTCCCTCCCTCCATCGGGCAAGCGAACAGAGCATCCCGCATAATTTTCTTGTCAACACCTGGAGAAGTTATAGACACCTGGCAAACTCCATTTTTTTTCTCTCCGTCTATTTCCTCTCGCTCGGCCGTCGACATGTGGCAACGGGAGACAATTTGTTTATTTCTCTTTCCTCGATATTTATCAGTTCGACAAAATGCGTCACGCCCTCGTGGCCGCCGAGCTCCCAGGCCGCCCATTGTCAGGGATTCGTCACGTGTAGCGTGTTACGTTTATGGCAACGAGGAGGATGGGGGAGAGAGAGAGAGAGAGAGAGAGAGAGAGAGAGAGAGAGAGAGAGAGAGAGAGAGAGAGAGAGAGAGAGAGAGAGAGAGAGAGAGAGAGAGGCAGACAGATAGAAATAGAGAGAGAGAGAGAGAGGGGCAAACCGAGGGAGGGAAAGGGAATGAGAAAGATATTCCATCAAATTAAAGAAAGCCAAAAGGACGCGGGACACGGAAGGGAAAGGGAAACACCGGGGAAAGCGAGATAAAGAGAAAAGAAAGAGAGGGAGAGAGAGAGAAAAGAGGGAAAAGTGTGGGAACTCTGCGGTAACGGCGGAGGGAAACAGAGAGAGAATGAGGGAAAAGGAGAAAAAGAAGAAGGTAAATCTGTGGATCTGGAGGTTAAATAAGCGACGCGACAAGGTAAGGGAAACAATGGACGGGGCAGGTGACGGGGAGGAGTTTGGGGAGGGGGAGGAGGGAAGGGAGTTCATCTTCTCATGTGCTGGGGGATAGGGGAGGAACCGGGGGGGGGGGTAGGAGGGAGGGGTCGTTTTCTCATGTGTTGGGAGAGGGGAGGAAGGAGTTCATCTTCTCATGTGTTGGGGGGGGGAGAAGGAAGGGAGGGTCGTTTTCTCATGTGTTGGGGAGAGATAGGAATAAATCGGGGGTTGGGGTAGCGGGGAGAGGAATTAGGGGTCATTTCACGTGTTGTGGGAATGAAGGAGGGGAAGGGGGAGAGGGAGGGGGTCGACTCAGGGGGAAAGAGATGGATCGGGAGTGGATTCGGAGAGGGAGAGGGGGAAGGGAGGGGAAGAGAGGGAAGGAGTAGGATGGCCTCATGGTCCGGGGGTGAGGGAGTCACCTCATGAGGCGGGGGATGAGTGGATAAGGGCGAAGGGAGGGGGTCAGGAGTAGGGGTCAATTTCCTATGGGGTGGAGTAGGGGGGTACTCTGGGGAGGAGTTGGGGGTGGGGGGTTGTGGGGGTGTAGTATGGGGGTGGGGAGTAGTGATGGGTGTTGTATGGGAGGTGGAGGGTTGTGGGGGTAGTGGAGGATGGAGTTGGGAGTGGGGGGTTGTGGTGAGTGGAGGGTTATGGGGGTGTAGTATGGTGGTGGGGGGGGTTGCGGGGGTGTAGTATGGGGTTGGGGGAGTAGTGGTGGGTGTAGTAAGGGCTGTGGTGTAGGAGATGGGGGAGGGGGTAAGGAGGGAGGGAAGGCAAAGGGGGAGAGAGATTTTTACAATGCCTCCAATATTTCGGTTCCGGTTTCTGAACAGCTGGATATTCGCGACGTTTTTTATTTCTTATTCTTCTTCTTTTCTTTTCGTTTTTTTTCTCTCTCTTCAGAAAATGTTATCACTCGAGCGTGTCATTTTTATATTCGGATCTGAATGCATGCTCGCTCGTGGATCCGGTTTGGATATGCTTGTGAGCGGTTATTTATCGGCTCGTTATTTTCACCGTCTTTTGGCCGCGCTTGATTCTGTTGTGATGGCTGCCTTTGGCTCGTTATTTTCACCGTCTTTTGGCCGCGCTTGATTTTCTTACAATGGCTGCTTTTGGCTCGTTATTTTCACCGTCATTTCCCGCGTTTGATTCTGTTGCAATGGCTTCTTTGATTCGTTATTATCACCGTCTTTTCGTGCGCTTGCTTCCGTTGCAATGGCTTCTTTGATTCGTTATTGTCACCGTCTTTTCCCGCGTTTGATTCTGTTGCAAATGGCTGCCTTAGGCTCGTTATTTTCACCGTCTTTTGCCTGCGTTTGATTCCGTTGCAAATGGCTGCCTTTGGCTCGTTATTTTCACCGTCTTTCCCGCGTTTGATTCTGTTGCAATGGCTACCTTTGGCTCGTTATTTTCACCGTCTTTTCTCGCGCTTGATTCTCTTACAATGGCTGCTTTTGCCTCGTTATTTTCACCGTCTTTCCCG
>NC_091571.1:36130658-36140658 GCF_042767895.1 Penaeus vannamei
TCTCCCCTCTTATCGTCAATTACTTGACCCTCATCTTCTTCCTCCTCCTCTTTCTCTTCCTCTTCCACCTCCTCCTTCTCTTCATCTTCCTCCTCTTTCTCAGCATGCACCTCCTCCTCATAGTCCTCCTCCACCTCTTCCTCCACTTCCTATTCCTCGTTCTCCTCCACTTCCTCTTCCTCGTTCTCCTCCACTTCCTCTTCCTCGTTCTCCTCCACTTCCTCTTCCTCTTCCTCCACTTCTTCCTCCTCCTCGGAAGCAGCATCAGCAGCATCGCCTGGACCCTCGCCCTCCAGCGGCCGCCCGTCCCCCTGCCCCAAACACCTGGGTTCAGATCCCGTCAATGGCTCGCCGGGACAAGGGCTTTGAAAGGTCGACAAGGCGCCCCAAAAATGGTTGTTTATTTTGGTCGGACGTTCATTGAAAAGGCCCCGATATCATGGCGCTCCGAGGACGCCGATTGCCGGAATGCCGCTCGCGCCCGGAATGCGAGGATTTTGCTTCCGTAGCGGAGGTTTCGTCAGCGGCGCCGGCGACGGGTCTCTCGCGTCTCGGGAGGGGGTCGGGGTGGGGAGTTTTTTGAGAAGAGGTCGATTTTTTTTTTCTTTTTTTATTCTGTTTGATTATTCGAGAATATTGGGTGAGGGCATGGAGATTTAAGGGCAATTATTTTTTTTTTATTCTCAGATTATTCATGAATACGCGGCGAATGCATAGAGGGCGCTTAGGGTACGATGTTACGAAATGTTTAGGGTGTACGGGGGGGGGGGAAGTTTGTTAATGGCGGATAATAACATTCATCTGAGGGACAATAACCGTCAGGCGAGCATAATATCGGTCCGGTCGGGCTCTTGAGTGATGGCTCTTTGGGCGCTGGGCACCTTCCTTCCCCTCCCCCTCCCCTCTCCCTCCTCCTCTTCCTCCTCTCTCCCTCCTCCTCCTCCTTCCCTTCTTCCTCTCCCCTTCTCCTCCTCTCTCCCTCCTCCTCCTCCTCCTCTTTCTCCTCCTCCTTCTCCTCTTCCTCCTTCTCCTCCTCCACCTCCCTTCCTCCTCCTCTTCCACCTCTCCCCCTTCCTCCTCCTCTTCCACTCCCTTCCTCCTCCTCCTCCACCTCCCTTCTCCTCCTCCTCCTCCATCTCCCTTCTCCTCCTCCTCCTCCACCTCCCTTCTCCTCCTCCTCCTCCACCTCCCTTCTCCTCCTCCTCCTCCTCCCTCCCTCCCTCACCCAGGGGTCACAGCTGCCCTCGTGGACGCCCGGGACAGATTGTTGTCCCTGTGGTTATGTCACCAGACTGTCTCCGCGATAATGGCGGGGTCAGGACCTCGGCCTTGTTAGGGGGATCGATATTGCGTCTGGGGAGCTCCGGGACGATGCCTTGGGAGTGGGTCGTCTTCGTCGTCGTCTTGGTGGGTCGTCGTCTTGATGGGTCTTCTTGGTCGTCGTTTTGGTGGGTCGTCGTCTTGGTGGGTCTTCTTGGTCGTCGTCTTGGTGGGTCGTCTTCTTGGTCGTCTTGGTGGGTCGTCGTCCTGGTCGTCTTGGTGGGTCGTCTTCTTGGTCGTCGTCTTGGTGGGTCCTGGTCTTCCCTTTCGTAGTGCCGAGGGGATTGCGTGTGTATGGTGTCCTGTTGCGTGTTTATGGTGTTCCTTTTGCGTGCGTGTGGTGTCCTGTTCCTCCTCCTACGTGTGGGTTTATTTCGTGAGGCTGGGTTTAGGGAGAGAAGATGCGTTTATTTCCAATGATGTACCTTTAAACAGTCTGTTAAAAAAAAAAAAAATACAGCTTTATTATGTATCTCAATGCTGTACGAGTATCTTGTCAATTGTCTATTAAAAACAGAGCTTTATGTATCTCTTGTCAATTGCCTCTTAAAAACAGAGCTTTATGTATCTCTTGTCAATTGTCTATTAAAAACAGAGCTTTATGTATCTCTTGTCAATTGTCTATTAAAAACAGAGCTTTATGTATCTCGTATAATTCTTATTTGGTACGGAACCCCAGGATTCGCACCAAGTTCATTCCAGTCAGTGCAAATAATGTTTAAATTTTGCTACGCACTTCACGGTCTCGGATGGTGTGACGTCGAATCCCAGAGACGTGGAATATGGATGGTCGAAGCACATACCGGAGAGTAACTGGTATTATTACACGGCGCTTGTGTATGTGGGGGGTGGGTGGGGTGGGAGGGGCGGGGGGTTTTACTACGCACAGGTGTAAAGATCGCGGTAAGATATGTGCTGTGAGCGTAGTACGGGCCGGGAGAGGGGTGGGAGGGGGGGAGGGGGGGTTGTACGCACACCTCTGAGGCTGAGTGACGGCTGCTTGGTTCTCCGGCAACAGGTAACGCAAAGAAATGTTGGCGTGTTACGGCTGCGTTGGTTGGCGTGATGTGCTGTTTCTGTTTGATGTATTTTGTTTTCTTTTTTGTGTGTAGCGTTTGTATTTGATTGGCTTTTTTTTTTTTACATATCGTCGTTTTATCTTATTTCATCGACGCCGATAGGGAATATTCTGCGCGTACGTACGAGAGTAGAGGTGACGCCTAATAACAATGCGTATGGATTGGTGTGTGCGTGCGTGCGTGCGTGTATACCAGGCCTCGGGGGTTATCAGAGGTCGATGTTTTTATATTTTGATGTATCTGCTGATTTAATTACACGATTTCCTTCCCCCCGCGGCTCTCCGTTCGTCTGTTTTGTTCATCGTGAGGAACTATATTTCACTTGGCAAGTTGGTTATCTTCATATTATCTTGGGAGCAATTTTGCTTCGTTGTTTTGTCGCAGTTGTTACTCACTGGCTTTGTGAAATGCAGCCGCGTATGAATGAGAACTTAACAAATAAAGCTAGTTTCATAAATTTTATTTGATACATTAAATTGTTAAGAAAGTTTTACAATGGTTCTCAAGCTTTCATCATATGCTTCCGACGTCAGCATTTATGATAAACTGAGCATTAAAACGTCGTGTATTAAAGCCTTGACGGTCAAGAACCTAATAAATAAATGATACATCATAAATAAATGATCAGATATGATGAATTTCCTCCTCTGCCGATAACGCAGAGCGCCGGCGACCCCTGGCAACCCCGGCGCGGCTCAGGGCGAAACCTCACCTTAGCCGCTTGACGCCTCAGTACACCTCTGACTTTACCTGTGGGAGGAGTGTGAGTGTCGCTAGCCTATATGTGTTTCCCTCGCTATAGAACCATGGATTCGTGTTTACGTGCAGTGTGATCCCGTGAATAAAAGCCAAGATGAAGACAGATAAAGTTGGCAAGCGCACGGCAGTGTTCCAAGTGTCGAGGGTGAGTGAAAAGCGGTGGTTCAGTTTCTTTTTTTTTTCTTGTACGTGAATCGGAGTGTCTCAGGTGCGCGGAGTTGGTGGGCTGTTCGTGTACGTGGATTGGACTACGCGCGCGTGTGTGTGTGTGTCTTCGAGGAGCTAAGGGCGTCTTGCGAGCTGTGGTGGTGGTTGGTGATGAGTGTGGTGTGAAGGGTGTCTTGTGAAGTGTATGTGGCAGTGTGATTCAGTGACGTGTGCTGTGCTTTCAATAGTATTTTTTTTTGTGTACCCGTCTACTTTTTTTCTTTTTCTTTGTATGTGTATTTACGATTTCAGGTACTTGGGTATTCTCCATCATTTCTCTTCCTTCGAGACACATAATTCCTTCAGTTAGCATCTTCCTCATCCCAGTTTTCCAGCATTATCAGCAGGATTTCTCCGTCCCGAGTTTAAATTCCTCCGTCCTCCTTTTTTTGTGGAGTGAGATTCGCCTCTAACACAGTTATCATTTCTATGGAGTGCGTGAGCCTCCGTGCACGAGGATAAAGGTAAACAATGCTCCCATTCTTGCGCTATGAGGAATTGGCCCACTTCCAGCCGTCGAGGGGAGAAAGAGCGGTCATTTGTCCGTGCCAGCTTGGTACAGAGGGCATTGGGGCAGCCTGGGGGGCGTCCCTGGCATCTTTTCTCTCCCCCTTCACCCCCTCCCGCGGGTTCTGATCCTTCCCTGATCCTTCCTTATCCTTTTCCCGAGTTTCCGTTTTTTCCCCTTCCGTCGGATTATCATCATTACTTCGGCTTGGACGCGGCGGGTTTGGATTCGCGGGGGACGTTGGCCGGTTTCCAGCGCGCGTATCACTCGCGAAGCTTTCTAATTGAAGAAAGTTTTTCGCTTTGTGGGCTGTAAGAGCTCGGGTCTCCGGTGGCACGCGAGGGGTCAGTTGGGGGGAATATTTGTTCTGGAAATAGCCGTAGAATAACGGCGTTTCGACTTCGGGTTTTTTTTTTTTTTTTTAGTCTCGCGTAACGGGGCAAGTGCCAGTCATCGGGGCGCTCCCATATGGGCATCGGTGGGCATGATGGGCGATTCACGGAGCTAATTCTGATGAATCCCCGGAAAGGAGGGACAGGCTACGGGGTCCTAATCTCTCTCATTTCTCGCGCCTTTGCCTCTGACGCGGGAGAATTGTTAGTGTTGACGCCATTTATCATGCAGGTAGGCCGGGGGGAGGGAGGGGAAGGAGGGGTCGGAGGGGAGGGGAGGGTAGGAAGGAAGTCACCATATGCTCCTTCATCGCGTGTTTGCCGTGGCGGAGCTTGTGCTGTTGGAGTCGCCCGTTATTAAATGATTGGATTTTAGAACCTTTATCCTTTGGGGGGAAACCTTTTCGTCAGGTGGGGTTCGCGACCCCGGCGACACCAGGGTTATTCAGCATATCCCGTCATTCGAAGCGGGCGTTTATGCGTCTCACGGGCGCGCATTTCGGTGAATTAAACTCATTTCGCTAAAACGCAAAACAGCGTCACGCTCGACTGACCAAATTGTCGCCATTGCATCAGGACAGTGCCTCGTGTGACGTCATCGGAGGCTCTCTAAGGCCGCACGTGACTCACAATGGGCAGGTGTTTATCGATCTCGTTAAGGGTTCCCTTCGGATGAATCATGAGCATTACCATATTCCTGTGCATGCGGGCACTGGCACTGGAGGCTGGGGAGGAGGCGGAGGTCGGCTTGGTCGGGGAAAGGTCGGCTGTGGCTCTGTCGCTCGGGAAAGTGCCATTGCTGGCTGTTTATGGCTGTTTTTTTTTCTGTTTGTTTTGTATGACTTTATGTACCTGTCTATATCTATGTCATTATTTGTTTTGTATTTGTCTAGCTATCGGTCGAGTTATCTACCCATATGGTTATAGATAGATAGATTTATACATACGCATATACATATACATCTACGATATATATATGGGATAAATGTATAAATACATATATGCGTGCGTGTGTGCGTGTGTGTACGCCAATGCACCCACATTGCGTGCTCCCAGCTGTCATTTGGCTTCCTAAAACATGCCGTAATTAGTTTTTATGTATTCTGAGGTGTTTATCTACGGGCGTGTGACATAAATGCTTATAGCAGCACAGATTCCTACACTGATTCTTACAAGGTTTCTCCAGTTTCTCCTCAAAATGGACTCACTTGTAGGGCCTCTGGTACATGTGCGCCGTAAGTCACGTCAAGGAAGTGTGTATTCCTTTGGCAGGTCGATCAACCCCTCAGCCCCCTTGGCCCTCAGACCCCCAGCCCCTCGGCCTCTCAGTCCCCTAGCCCCTCGGCCTCTCAGTCCCCTAGCCCCTCGGCCTCTCAGTCCCCTAGCCCCTCAGCCCCCTAGCCCCTCGGTCTCTCAGTCCCCTCAATCCCTGCATTGTAATAGACGAGGTTGACGTACTGCTGGGCATTCGTGCGCGGGCACTGACCACTGGTGCCCCGCCACGGAGCGAGTCGAGTACCCCGGCGGTCGACATGCCCCTGGACTGCTTCTACCCCTCCTCCTCCCCCCCCACTCTCCACCCTCCCCTCCCCCCCATCATTATTCCCTCGCTCTCTCGGTCTCCTCCTGGTCAGCCTCCAAAGATCGTGGATATGTAAATCTTTTTTTTTGGGAAATGGTAAATGTATCGCGTGACAGACACTGGGTAGAATAACCTTCTCACTTCCATGGATACTTATGTGCAGTCGAGGGTTATGTTTACGCCACAACTCCGCATTTTGTGTGTGTGTGTGGTCCTGAAATGACTTCACAACACGACATTTCCTTTCTCTCCCTTTTCCTCTCCCTCTTCCTCGCCCTCTATCTTCTTATCCTCATTCTCGTTCTCTTCATCTTCATCTCCTCCCCTTTCTCTTCCCCTCCTCCTCTTTCTCCTTCTGCTCCTCCTGCTCCTCTTTCTCCTTCTCTTCCTCCTTCTTTTTCTCCTTCTCTTCCTCCTCCTCTTCCTCCTCCTCCTCTTTCTTCTTCTCTTCCTCCTCCTCTTTCTCCTCTTTTCCTTTTTCCTCCTTCCCTCCCCCCTCCCCCCTCCCCCCCCCTCACTTATGTCCGCTCGCCTGAAGGCCCCTAGTTTACGCCAGAGAGAGAGAGAGAGAGAGAGAGAGAGAGAGAGAGAGAGAGAGAGAGGGAGAGAGAGAGAGAGAGAGAGAGAGAGAGAGAGAGAGCGGAGCGCGGGATCGGCGACACTGACCTCGAAATATTTAAAATAAATTCCCACGCCATCAAGAATGTAGTTACCTTGCCTCGAGGAAGACGGTACGGACTTTCGCATCGTTTCGCACACTTTGGACGCTCGTGGACGGTCGATTCCTCCCCCCTCCCCTCCTTCCCTCCCCCTCCTGCATTTCCCCTCCTCCCCCTTCTACACCTCCCTCCCCTCCCCCTTCTACACCTCCCCTCTCCCCCTTCTACCCCTCCCCTCTCCCTCCTCCTACCCCTCCCCTCTCCCCCTTCTACCCCCCCCACTCTCCCCCTTCTACCCCCCCTAGGTTTTGAAGAGGGGAGGAGACGGGAGAGCTTTTTGGCGCATACGGTGTGTCGCGGCGGCGTAATGGTGAGGGGAAGGGCCCTGTGTGGTCACCCCGAACAGCTCGGATTGCCGCGTCAAGGGGTCACCTCCGCCACAGCCGCCCCTCGTGTGTGTGTCGAGGATGGGAGAGGCATAAACTTCCCCTTTTTTTAAGAGTGGTGCGTTAAGGGAGGGAAAATAAGGGAGGGCGTTGGTCAGGAGTGAACTCGTGTAACTCGAGATGACTTTACTGCCCCGAGGTCTGGGTCGGTGTCTCGGTGTTCTGGACTGGGGTCGAGAAGGGAGCGAGACCAGTCTTCTATTTTTTTCCTCTCCCTTTTCCATTGTTCTTGTCTTCTCTTTCCTCTTTTCCCACTTCTTGTCTTTTTCCTACTTTTTCTCTTGTCTTTTTCCTTTTTTACCCCTCTTCGTCTCTTCTTTTCCCCATGTTTCTCTCTTCTTGTTTTCAGTTGCCCTTTCCCCCCCTCTTCGTGTCTTCCTTTTCCCATTTTCTTTGTCTCGTCATTGTTTTCCCCTTTGCTCCTCTTCTATTCCTTCTTTTCCTCTTTTCCCTCTTTAAATACAGCCAAGCGTCCATCTTCGAATCCTCCTCAATGAAGATTTGTTCGAGTGATTCCTCAAGGGCTCTCTGCTCTTACTCATCTTCCTGTTTGTCAGAGTTTCCTTGACTCATTCCTCTATTACTATGATACAAAAAAATTCGAATGTTCTCTTAATTCCACCACCCAGATTCATGCTGTTTGCACACCCACGCTTACTCACACTCACTGACTCACTGATCTGTTCTCGCAAGCCGCGCGTTCGCCATTGCACACCTACGCGCACGCTCGGGATTCTGTAAACAAAACCTAACTAGAACACACATACCTGTTCCCTCTCGACGTGAAACCCGCCATAAACGCCTTGTCCACGCGAGCAAAACGAATGAGTTTCCCCCGAAGCAGCTCTGGTTTTTTTGTTCCTCCTACATTTTTCATGCTTCCCCGTGCATTGTAATTAGCGTAGACCACGTGTAGGTGTCGCTGCGTGTCATCGGCGGACCGGAGGGAGGCGGGGCTGGAGGGGGGGGGGGGTAGCGGGGAGCAGGTAGCCCTCGACGCGGCGTCACGGTGGCGGCGCTCGGAAGGATGGTCGTCCTTGGGGTGTCTGAGGAGGAGTATGCTGCGGTAGGCGGGTAGGGCGAGTTTTCGGTGTGTGGACGTGTAAGCTTGAGTACCGTAATTAACACACACGGGTCCAAGTACTTATGTGTTGACGTAAATATGGAAGGGAGGAGAGAAAGAGAGAGAGAGAGGGAGAGGGAGAGGGAGAGGGAGAGAGAGAAAGAGAGAGAGAGAGGGAGAGGGAGAGGGAGGGAGGGAGGGAGGGAGGGAGGGAGGGAGGGAGTGAGAGACAGACAGTAAGAGCCAGGGAGTAAGAGAAAGAGAGAGAAAGTGACAAGAGGTGTCAAATAGCAGATCCTGCTAATGAGAGCAATTGTCCAAGGGAGGGATTGTAGGGCGGCCATGGGCGGGGCGAGGTAGTGTGTGTGCCTACGTTTATTTTCGCCAGCCGTCACTCGGGGGGGCGGCCGTGCATGACTCCCGCAGGACCCCCTCGCCCCCCTCACTCGCCACGCCTCCTTGGCCGCCGCTGCGAGTCCTCGACAAATTGGTTTTCGATTTTTTTGGAGGACCCTTTTGCATTTTACTTTTTTTTTCTCTATCTTTTTGGGAGGGTTTTTGAGTCTCTTTGCTGGCTATTTGTTGCGTTTCTTTGCTCTTCTTTTCTTTTCTTTTTGTACTCTTTCACCCTATTGTTGATATGGATCATAAGAAGAATGAGAGTGTGACGACATAACCGTAGGGCAGCCTGGTGGGGTCTGTGTACTACATCCTGTCTCAGCCAATACGCCCTTCCTCGCTCTCCTTCCCTTCCCGCCTCCTCCTTCCTCCTCCTCCTTTTCCCCCTTCTCACTCTCCTCCTCCTTCTTTTTCTTCTTTCCTTTTTCCTCTTCCTGCTACTCCTCCTTCGTTTACTTCTCCTCCTGCTTAACCAGCACCTCTTACTACTACTACTGGGTAGCCACCTCCTCGTCCTCCTTCCCGTCCACCTCCACCTCTACCAATACCTCCTCTCCCTCCTTCTCTTCCTCTGCATCTCCTCCTTCCTCTTACCCCCACCCTCCTCCCTCCACCCCCTCCTCCTCCTCCACCCCTCCTCCTCTTCCTCCTCCTCTTCCTCCTCCTCCTCTTCCTCCGCCGTATCCCCTCTCCCCTCTCCCCTCTCCCCTCTCCCCTACCTCCTCTTACCGGTCCGTCGGCGTCCTCACAGTCCGTCGAATGAGTCACTTTCAGGTCCCGACGGCTCCCACTCGCAGCTCATGACACAAACGGAACTCCAACTTGGGGATTTTCTCCTTCCCCTTCGAGATTTATCGGTCTGAAAAGCCTTTGGAAGAAAAGAGAAAAATGACGTCTGTCGCCCGGTCGTTGCGTTGGCCGGACGTGTTGCTTGCGTCAGGTGCTGCGTCACGAGTCGCGGTGGAAGTTGTGGAATCGGTCTGCGCAAATCGAGCGCGAAGTGGCGAAGCGGCCGTGTGGTTAAGCGCGCCTTCGAAGTGCAGTCACGGGCTTAAAAAGTGCGCTTCCCGACTTGCGTCTCCGTGTGGTTTCTTGTAGTTCGGATTATTTCCGTTGTTTTATTTTCCTCTTGTAGTGTCGGTGTTTTTTTTTCTTTTTTCTTTCTCTTCCTCCTGTGGACAAGGGGCTCTTCTTTCCTCATCCGAAGCCCCTCCCTCCGCCGACGCCACTTCCCGGAACGCCTCACAACACACGCCCGATTAACCCATCCTCCATTAATCCCATTCCCCTCTTAAATCGGGTCTTTATCCCCTCTGCTTTCCTAGATCTCTGCTTCCTCCTCCTCCCCTTCCCACCTGGCCCGCTCACCCTCCTCCCCTTCGGTCCACCTCCCCCTCCCCCTGCCTCGCTTCCCCCTTCCAAACCTCGCCGATTTTGGCTTCTTGTAAAACGTCAACTTCCGGCGCCGCTATTCTTTCTCCGTTCCCGTGCCTTTTGTGCGTCGATCTGCTGTTATTTTTTTTTCTCTTTTCCTTTTATTTCCTTCTTTGTTTGGCTTTGCATAACACTTCGCACCCGCTGTCAAC
>NC_091571.1:36145658-36180658 GCF_042767895.1 Penaeus vannamei
GTGCGTTCGGCGCCGCCAAGTGTCCCGTGACAGGGCGGGAGGAAGCAAGGTTCCGCAAAGACACCGTGAAAAGGAAGCTTCTGCGCGAGTAACGGCCCGGAGGAACTCGCCGGCAACTCACATCCTGCGCGAGTAACTTGTTCTTTGTTGACCTATACTTTTCCGAGTGAACTTTGGATTGTCTCGTAGTTGTAAAAAAGGGAAAAAGAGATCCCTACGATTAAGAAAAAAGTAATTGTTCGTTCTCTATTTCTGATGTTCATTATTTTCTTCTTTGTGCTTGTGCGTTTTTTTTCCCCTTTTTTCCCTTCAACTCCAAAAAAAAGGAAGATAAGTCGTTATTTCCTGGGAAATTTATTAGACATGTAATTTCCCCGCGACGTGGAAAACAAGCCTGGAAATTTATCGCCGCGAATGGTAAGACCCGTCATATAAAACCGCGACATCGAGTCAAAACCCCACCTCGCCCCTCACTCTTTGACCCCCCTCCTCCCTCCCCTGACCCTACTCAACCTCACAATGCTTTAAATGGCCTCTCCTTGTATCCCTTTCCATCTCGATCTCTTATCAACACAATGCCAAACACGCATTAAAATCGCCGACCCTCGCGTTCGCATCAAAAGGCCGGGAAACGATAAAATGCAGCGGAGACGAGGTAGATGGGGGCCCCTTCACTGCTCCTCCTGCTGACAATGTGGCGCCCAAATCTCGGTGTTTTCTCTCTCTCTCCCTTTTTCTTCTCGTGGGTTCTCTCGAGGGGGTTAATTTACGAGCTTCACGCGGGGTCGGGGAGAGGTCTTTTTTCCCTCTTTGTGCCTAAAGAGTGTATGGGGGAGAGAGAAGGGAAATACAAACTAGTCGTGGGGAGCGTCGCAAACAGAGATTCAATCGATTGGCCATGCTTGCTTGATAATGCTTATATGTTCAAGTTTTTTGTAAAGGGAACTATTTTTAGATGGTGGGAGCAGGATGCGTGCTTTTAGGAAACTTATTTATAGCTTTATGGTCGATTTACAAGTTCGTAGCCTCATATATTACAGACAGATCCATTCATAGCTTCACCTCCTTTGAAATAGGATACGTGCTTATAGAAAATTTGTGTGTATGTTCAATTTATAAGCCTAGCCCGCTATACATTATAGACGAATCCATGAATAGCCTATATACGAGCTTTTAGGAAATGTGTGTTTATGTTTATGGTCGGTCGGTCGGTAGCCCCCCCTACATAAAAGGCAGATCCGTGCATAGCTTCACCTCCTTCAGAAACAATGACCGGTGGCAGAGAGCATGGCCGCGGGATTTCTATGCGACAGTAGAAAATGGTCTGCGGGAACAAAGGGAAAAAACGGACAATAGTACTCTCTTGTCAGTCCCCTGCATTGTTAGGGTAAAACGCCGGGATCCAGAGGGTAATTATCATTATACTTAGTGTAGGCCTACATGTGTTTTGAGAACCCGTGGCTCAGAGAGATGGAAAGGGAGAGAGAGATGGAGAGGGAGAAAGAGAGAGAGAGAGATCTGTATATGTAATTAAAGTCTTGAGTGTACTGTATTGGTGAAACATTTAAACAACTGTAATGGTTAGACATTCAGACATCAGTAATGATTAAACAATTGGATATATGTAATGAGCAAACTTATAAATAACAATTGCGATTAAACCAGTAAATATCCAATGATTAAACTGATACGGAGTGATAGATCCTGTACTCGCCACTCGAAAGCCGTGATCTATCAGGCTTCAACGCCAGTGAAAGGATTCGAACACGTCGATCCGAATCCCTTCAGATCCCGATGACAGCCACTTGTGCTCTCAATAGAAAAGGGTTCCATTGACCTTATAATACCTCAATGTTGTTTATGTCCGTCATCGCTTATACTCAGGCTCCCTCAATAGCCACATTTCTCATCCCGTCTGTGTCGAAACCACAAGATACAACCTACAATTTGTTTGCCTCTAATGGTAGTTGTGTTTTCCCTACCTCGATGACTCCCATGAAAAGGTTTCGAGTACGAGCCAAAAATGGTGTGCATTTTTTTTTCTTTTTTTGCCTCTTCTTTAACCGTCGGGCGACAATGATGTCACTCTGGCGCGCGGTAGGCCTAGCGGGAGAAGAAGGGGGGATGGAGATAAAGGTTTGTCTAGTGGTATTATGGAGGTGAGGCCAGGTAGGGAAAAATCTCATCTTCACCCTCGGAGCGAAATCGAATTTTGGTCCCGTCCTGGGCTCGCATTTCCCCGCTCGTTTTTTTAATGGAAATTCGTTCTCTGATTTATTTTCTCGGTTTCCCTTTGACTCTTTTTTTTTTCCTTGCCTCTTCCTCTCTTCTTTCCTTCCAACCCTCCTTCCCTCCCTGCCACACACATACACTGTCTCCCTTCCTCCTCCCTCCCTCCCTCTCTCTCTCTCTCTCTCTCTCTCTCTCTCTCTCTCTCTCTCTCTCTCTCTCTCTCTCTCTTCTCTCTCTCTCCTCTCTCTCTCTCTCTCTCTCTCTCTCTCTCTCTCTCTCCCCCTCCCCATTTCTCTCTCCCCATATCTCTCTCCCCATCTCTCTCTCCCCATCTCTCTCCTCCCTCCCTCCCTTTCCCCCTGCCCTTCTTCCCTCCAACCCCGGCCCTCCCGCGACTCCTATTATTATCATTATTAAAGAAAGCCCTTTCAGAGCCGGACATTCATCGGATGTTCATGTCGTCGATGTATTCTCTTCATATGATATCCCAGTACATCCCTGTGCAAAGAGGGAAGGGGAGAAGAAGGGAGGGAGGGAGAGGAATAGAAGAGAGAGCGGGAAGAAAGGAAGAAAAGGAGGGAGGAGTCTCAGCTGCCTCATCCCGCACGCATGAGTGACCTGCTGAGAGCGACGCGAGGAGACGGGATAAGTGCTCAAGCAGATGAGTCTTAGAGGATGAGTGAGGGATCTCTTGGCCCGAGCTCTTCGCGGGGAGTTTCCAGTCACTCTGCCTCGGGGGTGTTTACACAAAGCTCTTTCGCTCCCTGCGTCTCTGCGGTATTTCCACGATTTAAAGGGGTTTCTAGGATTCTGAGAGTCGAGATTTTCATCGTCAGTTGAGCGTGTAGCAAGTGCCGTCCGGTCGAGGCTCGGGGGGGATCTGTTTCCCCCGGAGATAACCGTAGCCAAAGCCGAGTACATTAATGTCCGCGCGGCTCTGTGCGCGCGATTAGGGTCCTCCGTTGCTCAATGGGTCGGAATCCTAGCCTCCATTGCATAGGGGAGCGTCGAGGTATTTCATTCATGCGGCCCCATTCACTCGACACGTGCAAGCTGTTGTCGCACTCGATGTCGCGCAGCCGGAGGGACATTCACGGCGACGCAGGCAAGGTCGTTAATCACGGGATATGAAAGGGCCGACCGATCCTTATGTCAGGCCTGTAATGCGACTCTCCTCGCCCCATAGACGATCATTACCGATGGCCATTGTGGGGCGAGATTCGTGTATGTGTTTTGGAGGAATGATGGCCCGGGGGCGCCCCGTATCTTTTATCATCCGGGGCCTTTCGGGCGATTCAGGGCGGCGGTGGAGGGGCATGGGGGCGGGGGGGGGGGGGGTATTTGAGGTGGGCCTATAGTGTTTGAAGATCGGGAGACGCAGAGTGCGAGGGAGGACGAGGAAGAACGCTAGAGAACACGTAGAAGGGAAGTATGTGGTTCCCATGACATAAAGACCTATGAGAGGAGATGGGCGGGGTTGCGGGCGTGTGAAGAGCCTTGGCGTTTTCATTGCACGGGGTTCCGGGCTGAATGGAATTGTGGCTCGTTGATAATTGCGTGAACTACCTCCGCGGGGGTTTTGTTCTGTCGGCGATTGATCATTCCCCGGAGGAGCGCTTCCTCCCGGCGGCATCACGCGCGTCGGATGTCGTAACGCTCAGAGACTTCCCTCATTGATTCCTCCTTTGGAATAATGAGCCTCACAGCCACGGACAGGGAAGAAGAATCACCCTCCGCGAGTGACACATTAGCGTCGACAGCTCGTAATTTCCCCAACGATTCAAAGCAAGACAATGTGACGTTCTAATGACGCGCCATCAAGGGCTCTTCCCAGATCGAGGTCCCCGTCGGACAGCGTGCGAAGCGTCGGGGTCCGCCGCTCGGCCTACACCGCCTGCAGTTGTCCTTCGCCTCGGCTCGTCTGGGAATTCTGGGGTCGGCGTCGGCAACCTTCGCCAGCGGGTTAAGGCTCCGTCGGGGGCTGCTAGTAGGTCAGAGTAAAAATCCCGCTTCCTCGATCAGCGTGTGGGAAAGGGAAGGGGACTTGCTTCCTCGTTTTTTTTTTTTTCCTACGTTTAGGCTCTTCGTTTGTCGAGGAAGATGGTCATTACATTTACATTGTTATTCCCTCTTTTCTTTTCGGCGTTTTCTTGGGGTTCCTTCTTGAGGGAGGGGGGGAGGGGCTATTGTTTCCCGCCAGAAAATGTACCAGACTTTTTTTTTGCTATCTCCTTTTTTCTTCTTTTCTTTTTCTTCTTCTTCGTCGTCGTCGTCTTCTTCTTCGTCGTCTTCTTCGTCGTCTTCGTCTTCGTCTTCGTCTTCTTCTTTCCTTCCTCTTATTCCTCTACTTCTTTCTCTTCTTATCATTCTTTCTTTTTTCTTTTTTCGAGCGGGTGGGGTAGTATTGGGATGGCGGACCGGAAGTAGGGCGGCCATGGCGATCTCCCGAGCGAAATAATTATCGGATTGGAGCGGCAATTTAGGGAGCCGAGGACAGGAACCGTTGCGATCGGCGAGGAAGTTGGCGCTTTACAGGAAGGAAGTGGAAGGAAATGGGCGTCCGACGAAGAGGAAGAGGGGAAGAGGCCGATTAGGAGAAAAAGGGGGAAAGGAGGGAGGGAATAAGGGAAGGGGAATAAATAAGGAGGAGAAGGGAAAACGAACGGAGGGTATGGGGGAGGGAGGATAAGTAGAGGAGGAAAATGAAGTGAAAATCCGAGAGGAATGATGAGCTTAAGTAGACAATGGAAGTAAAAACGAACGAAGGAAATGAGACAATGGCGGTAAAATAACTCGAAGAGAAATGCGATTAAAAAGGAAGAAAACCGAAAGGATTTTAGAAAGTATTTGGCGATTAGTAAAGTTAGGGAATAGACACAGGAGGATAAAGAGAGGAAGGACGGGTTAAACGCGAACAATACGGTTAAGTTGGACCGGATGTTATGTAATGCTAGCGGATGGGACAGGGATAATGGGGGGGGGGGGGGGGAGGCAGTTGGATTTTGGCGAACGGGAGGGAGAGAAAGGAAGGATAAATAGGGTACGTAGGATATTTGGCGAAGGAGGAATTGGAGGGAAGAGAGAGTGAAAGGGGAAGGTTTGAGGCGATTCGGGTGTGTGAATCTGCGAAAGGGGAGGAGTGAAGAGAGAGAGAGAGAGAGAGAGAGAGAGAGAGAGAGAGAGAGAGAGAGAGAGAGAGAGAGAGAGAGAGAGAGAGAGAGAGAGAGAGAGAGTGTGTGTGTGTGTGTGTGTGTGTGTGAGACAGACAGAGAGAACGTGCAGAGAGAGAGAGAGTGAGACAGACAGAGAGAACGTGCAGAGGCAGCGATCGCGAACGGAAGCGGGAGAGCAAACACCGAGGCCGTAGATCACCCAGATCACACAGGTCAGGCGCTCGAAAAGAAAAGTCGGCGCGATCGGCTTGCGGTTCCTCCCCTGCAATCCTGCGCGGCTGGAGAGTGAAAGTGTGGAAGCATTCGGGGCCCGAGACAGCAACAGCAGACAGCAGCAGCAGCAGCAGCAGCAGCAGCAGCAACAGCATACAGCAGCAGCAACAGCAACAGCTCGGCGACCTGGACAACGCAAGCTATCAGTGTCAGATTAAGATGCCGGGTCGCTGTCTGCCAACTGTTGTCTAGGGAGGGGGGGGGGGCAACAGAAAAAAAAACATCTGGAGCGTCTTAGGTCGTTTGGGTGGCGAGGATATGGGAGGTTTTGCGTTACATGCAGTTGTGGATTTCATTATGTAACCATGTTGGTGATTTCTGTTCGGATAGATTCTTGGATAAAGTTCGGTAAATAAAGGGATCCCAGCGCTTAGGGTCATAATAGTGTCGATCATAGGGGGGTATTCTGTGCTTGACAACCCCCCCCCCCCTCTCCTCTACCCCCAACCAAATCCCTTGTTTAGCACCTGAAGTAAAACCTGTAAACCTCTCCCCCTCCTCCTCCCCCCTCCTTCCCTCCCCTCCCCTCCCCTCCCTTCCCTTCGCCCTACAAACGCCTCACACGCTGCTTCCTGACCTGACCCCCTGACCTGTCACGCTGATGCCGCAAAGGTCAGAATCCAATGCGGAGTTATGACAAGCGCGACCTTAGCGACTCGCGGCAGGTACACAGGTCTTCCATTCGCCACACTCACCTGCGTCTCCTTGTTCTCGCAGTCCTGGTTTTAGATTTTTTTTTTTTTTTTAAGAGAGAGAAAGAGAGAGAGAGAGATTGTTTCTTCAGATATATATTTCTGGTGGAAAACGATCGAGAAGATTTTGTTATCATTTTCGATGTATTTTGCTGTATTTTGTCCAATGTATCAGCCTGTAGTGTGATTTACTTTGAAAAGCAACGGAGGCAAATGAGAGAGCTTAGATTAACACACCATGATTTATTTCACTGAGTTTTCCCTCTTTCCCGAGCTGTGTTCCCTTCGTAGAGTGAGGTGGTGTCACATCCGCTCGTCACACTCTTTTTTAAAGCCCTCGCGCTCACCCTCCTTCCCTCCCTCTCTCCCCTACTCTCCCTCCCACCTCCTTCTCTCGCCTACTCTCCCTCTCTCGCCTTCCCTCCCTCTCTCGCCTACTCTCCCTTCTACCTCCCTCTTTCCTCTACTCTCCCTCCTACCTACCTCTCTCCTTACTCCTTTCTACTTCTTACCTTCTTACTCTCCCTCTTTGCTATTTTCCTTCTCTTTTACCCTCCTAATCTCCCTCCCTCTCCCTCCTTCATATCTCCCTTCCTCCCTTCGCTCCTATTCTACAACCCTCTCTCTCTCTCTTCTACTCTCCCTCTCCCTTTTTTCTATCTTCCCTCCTTCCCTGATTTGCCTCACGCCCGAACACGAAGCGCAGACGAGAGGGAGACGGAGGAAAAGACCCTCTTTCTCCCTCTTTTTTTAGTCTCCCTGATTCTCTCCCTCTCTGCGCAGGCGGGGAATTGGATGTCATTTGGGTCGTTTGGTGGTAGGACACGGTCGCTGTTTCTTGTGGGTTTGTTATGATGGCGAGGAAGGAGGGAGGGGGAGGGAAGGGGAAGGATAAGGAGGGAGGGGGAGGAAGATAGAGAGAAGGAGGGAGGGTGAGGAAGATAGAGAGAAGGAGGGAGGGTGAGGAAGATAGAGAGGAGGAGGAGGAGGAGGGAGAGAGAGAAAGAGGAGGAGGAGGAAGAGAGAGAGAAGGAGGGGAAGAGAATAAGAAGGGGGGAGGAGGAGAAGAAGAAGGAGGGAGAAGGAGGAGGAAGGAGATCGAAAAGGAGGGCAAGAAGGGGGAGAGGGGGAGGAAGGAGGGGAAGGAGAGGATGTCGTGAGGGGGATTTAAGGAAGACCTTCAGGTGTAGCCACGATGCCCACCATCTGTCAACAGTGCGTGGAAGGAGGGGGGTGGGGTGGGTGGGGGTGGCGGAGATGGCGTGGGCGGTGATGGATGGGCGGATCGGGATGGCGCAGGTGGCTGGGAGTGCGTGCGTGCGTGTGGTCGTGACTCAGGTGGTTAAGGCGAAGTCCACAGGTGTAGACTTTATTGTTTATTCGAACTCTGTGGATTCCGAAGTCGGTGGGATTCCTCGGAGTGTGTCGTTATGTCGTTTAGATTTCGATTTAAATTCATCTAAATCGTTGGCTGACTCGGACGTCGGATTTCCTGGTGTTCGCCCCAGAAAATGCGGTTAACCTTTCGATACCGTTTCGCGAGCTCCGTCAACGGCCTCTTGTACGACGGGCAATCAGGAGGCGCGTTGTAAGCTGATGATAAGCCGCGATCGCCTCTCCCCCTGCCCCCCCCCTCCCCTCCCTCTCCCCTCTCCCCCTTGCCACATCCGGCGGTGTCGCATTCGTCCGTGTGTCAGGACGGATTCCCCGGGGGAGTCTGACACCAAAAGCTATACCCGCTTGGAGGTGGATGGATGACCCGCTCGGCACACGCGAGAGGCAGGCGCTCTTACCCGCCTCGGGACTCGATGCAATTGCAGCCACCCGTGCAATGTTGCGGACTCAGGCTTCGCGCATTACCCGAGCGAGAGGGGGGGGGGCTTGCGAGGGGGGGTGGGGGGCTGGGGGGGGATTTTTTTTATTTCTCACTGAGCTTGGCTGGATTTGGCGAGCTTTTGTACTTATTGAAGCAGTGCGGGCTGGGCGTGCTTGATCTCGTTACCGGCGTCAGGTCCGCATTGCCGGGCGGATTAGGTGCGTGCTTGCGAGCATTGTTGTGGTAGCGCTGTGCTTATTAGGCTTAGGCTGATTTCCCCCGCAGGAAAAAAAAGCGAGAGAAATAGGCTTATGCAGATTTTCGCTCGCCCCCCCCTTCCTCAAAAGAAGAAGAAAAAAAATTAAAAGATTATAATCTTGTTAGGAAAATCTCGGCTGAAGAGATTGTCAAGAGCGTGGGCGCGCGAGAGTAATCCGGAGGAGCGCGTTCTGCGGCGATTCCCCGGAAGCCCCGTGAGGCGTCGCCCCGAGGGTCGCCTCGAGTCGCAGCACGTGCGCCCCGCGAGCACTCCTGGCGCCGGGGTTGTCAGCGCGAGTGCGAGGCGACACGACGGCGAGCCAGCCCCCCCGACCACGACAACCCCGGCGATTGTGAATGCTCGTCCTCCGCCCCGGGGTTGTAAATCTCCGGCGGGTTGTGCGTCGCCAACAAAGGCCTCACTCTATTTGAGGCGGCCATAAATCTGAAGTGGTGGGAGTCGCCTTCCGGTGGCCCGCTGTGCCTTCGAACGTGATTAATCGGTCTGATGCCGATTTCGCGTCTCGTTGGCTCTGCTTGCGGGTATCGAACCTCCGGGAGGATCTCGAACGAGGGAGAGCATCGCCGAGCATCCATCCACAGCCTCTCGGGGACAGACTCGAGATGAGGAGCGAGGAGAAGGAGACGGCAGCGAAGACAAACACGGCGCGAGGGACGACAAAAAACGTTTTTACAAGCGAGCGGCGGCGGCCATATGGTTCTCGCGGCTCGATACTTCCTCGTCTTTTTTTTTTTCTTTTTCTTTTTTCTTTTTTTGCGAAGACGACCGGTTAGAGAGGTGTTATAATCCTGATATGACAGCTGGAGGGACCCTCGCAACTGGCACGTGACGCAACGCTTCCACTTTCTTGCGCGGGGGTGCCAGATGGCCCAGCCGAGGGGGGGGGAGGGGGGCGACGAGGAAACACACAACAGATTCTTTCCATTCACAGTTACTTATGACAGCCTAGAGGTGTACACTCCGCATTGTACATTGTGAAAGTACAATTTGGGAGCCGCTGTACATGGGGCGTTGTACACTTAGTGTTCATATCACTGGCAAAAACGATTTTTTTTTTCTTTTTTTTTTGATAGCTTGCCGCGCCTTACTAGAGTCTATATTAAAGATTTTACGCAAGCAGGGAGTGTCAGGTAAGCAGGCACGGGGTGAGGGCGAGGGGGGGGGGTTGCCTGAGCAAGCAGACAGCGGGCAGTTCACCTTGAGTAAGCATGAGTAGGACAGACCTGCCCGCTGGCCACCACGTCGGGTACACTTGCCCGCACGCGGATAAACATCGTCATTCTAAGTCTCTTTTTAAGTGTCGTGTCTCTCTCTTTCTTTCTCTTTCTCTTTCTCGTCATTCTGTCTCTTTTTAAGTGTCGTGTCTCTCTCTTTCTCTTTCTCGTCATTCTGTCTCTTTTTAAGTGTCGTGTCTCTCTTTCTTTCTATTTCTCTTTCTCGTCATTCTGTCTCATTTTTAAGTCTCTCTCTCTCTCTCTCTCTCTCTCTCTCTCTCTCTCTCTCTCTCTCTCTCTCTCTCTCTCTCTCTCTCTCTCTCTCTCTCTCTCTCTCTCTCTCTCTCTCTCTCGCAGCATCCATGTGTCTCACAATCTCAAACAGATTTCTCGTGGGAATATCCTGATGTTGCAGCGACGAGACGGCAAAGAGCACGTCACTTAAGCATTTTTTCAATTATTTTTTATTACGATCGCTGTCATTCATTTCATTTTCCTAACGATCGGAGTCTCGTCGAAGTCACAGAGGAGGCGTGAAAAAGAAGAAGAAAAAGAAGGAAAAAAAGATGATGATGAAAGGGACCGAGCGAGGTAATGGGCGCGTCACGGGCGTGGTGATCACTCTGCTTCGTGACAGCGTGAGCGGCCTAGGAACCAACGCTGCGCCTTTCACATTATGACGCCCTCCCACCTCCCGCCCTTCTCTGCCCTCCCTGTTTCTCCTCTTCTCTTTATTTATCCACCTCCCTTTGCATTTCTTCGGTTCCTTCCACTTCCCTCTTTCCTCCGTTCGTTTGACTTCTCTTCCTTTCCCGTTTCCTCGCCTTCTCCTTCCCCTTCCTCCACTCCTTTTCCTTCCACATTCCCTCCCTTCCCTTCTTCCCTCCGCTCCCCTATCTCCATTTCCCCTTCTCCTCCCTCCTCTCCGCCCCTTCTTCGCCCCCTCTTCGCCTCCCTCTTCGCTCCCTCTCCGCCCCCTCTTCGCTTCCCTCTCCCTTCACGCACGCCCCGGCACCCTTCCCCTCCCTTCCCAGCTCGCCATGGCCGCGCCGGAGGGAATGCCTTTCAAGTGAGGGTAGAATTTTAAACACCTGTCTCTGCCATAGTCTAAGGCGGCGATGGAAAATCAGATGCCACGTCAAACGCCTTCATTCGACGAGGGATGTCGAGTTAAATCTGGGGTTCACGGGTTTCATATTTGGTCTAAAGTTTTGATGATAATTCATATAGAAAGGATGCAGTGTGTAATGGTGTGTGGTTAATGGATAATTATAGTAATTAAAGTCGTGCCTGCAGACTGTCCGGCTTTGTTCGTCTCCCGCAAGGCAAGCAGGAACTGTGCACGAGGAAAATAAGTGACTATTTTCTGGAGAGTTGTTTTGATACCCTCTTGATTCCGGCAGTGAAAGTGTGATTTTAGGGCTTCCATCTCTACAAGTCACCCCGTCCGTTAGCGTTGATGCAAATATTGACCCCCTCCTCTCTACGCCTCCCCCCTCGCCCCTCCCCCTACCTTTCTTCCCCCCCCCCCCCCCCCAAGGAAACAATGGCGAAGGATAGACGTCTTCGCCTCACACGCCCCTCCCCTCTCGGTCACCAGTCAGCCGCGCCGTGTTAACTGGACCATTTACTCTAGGCAAAGTGTATGCTGCGCTGCCCGCCCTCGCTGTCAACGCTGTTTGTTCCCCCGAAGGCTGAAGGGCGGGGTCTTGTGCACTGGGTAAATGTGCAAGAGAAAGGGTGGGGCTCGAAGGAGGGCGAGGGGAAGGTGTCAGCCGATGGGGAGGTAGTGAGGTGTGTCTTCAGGGAAAGGGGAGTGACAAGTGCACTTCTCGCTCGCTTTCCGTCGCGCTGGCTCTTGTTCGTCCTCTGCTGTGCCTTCGCCCGCGTGGTCCTGCGAAGCGGCTCGCGGGCGGCGACTCTGTAAACTGTGGCTATTGATGTGGGAGTCGGGGTAAAGAAAATTATCTCTTGCGGTCGCGAGGTGGTGCGGTATTACAGAAGTTAATGAATTTTCAGTTACCTCACGCCGTCACCTTCACCCTCTCTTCGCCTCACGTGTCACTCTGGGCACGTCACCTCCCGATGGTCTCCAGGTCACCGGCCTTCATAAACTCAACGCTTGTATCTGTTAGTCATTGACTCCTATCGTCCTACGGTTCTCTCTATTCTCTTTTTTTTTCCTTTTCTCTTGTTTTACTTGCTTCGTCACTCTCTTTATTCATCATCTGCTCGGCCCCACCCCACCCCGGGGTCTTTTGTTTACCTCCGTCGGCCCTCCTTCCTCCCTTCGGTAAGACAATGCGCTGGCGGCCGCGGCGAGGCCCGGCGATCGCTGCTGCTCGTCGCGGTCTCCCATCGGCCGCTTCACTGAGCCGTGTCAAGGGTGAGGCGAGGCGGTCACGGACGTGTCCCTAATGCCAACGCTGCAGAACTACGCATCATGCTGTCCGAGCGGTAGGGACGCGGCTGACCAGGAGACATCCCAAAGCGGTAGGACGGGAAAAGAAGCCTCCATAGACCTATCTGCGAGGCGAATAGTCGTCGAACCTTCGCGTAGGGAAACTTCATTGTTCGGAAGGCAAGAAGCGATTGTTACCTTCGCCCAGCCTGCCTGTCGTCTCCTTAAGCCTGGAATAATGAAGTCCGAAGACGTCCCCATTCCTGAGGGAAAGGAGAGCTCGGACAGAGAATAGAATATTGTTCTCCAAACAGTCCACATTCATTTTTGGTGACAAGGACTGATTGCGTGCGTCTCGCGGTCTCTCCGGAGTTGTTTGCGTAGCTCAGGGTCCTCTCTTGGCTTTGCCGTCTTTACGGGAGCGAAGGGAATTTGTTTAAGTTAATTGGCTAAGTAATTTTGGGCGTTCAGATATCTTCTCTTCGTCGATTGTTGAATGGTAGGTATTGTTTTACTGGAAAGGTGAAGGGAAACATAAAATGCAATAGGAAATACTAGGCGGCACCCTCTTCTTGCACCTGTTTAATTACGATCAGGTAACAAAACAAGGCATGGGAGAAAAATAGTAATCAAGCCAGCATCATAAGCAAAAATCAGCCTATTGTTCGCATTCAATAGAGCCGATGGTACCCGACGCACCCTCCGTTTTTCCCCCGGCCCGGCCTGTTGTCTCTTTGCTGGATGTTGAGCCAGAGAAAGGACAGGTTGGCCGGGTTCTCGTCCGCTCGACTCTGGGGCAAACGATTCCCTCCCGTATGTCACGGCGGCGTAGGGTCGAGCGTCCCGCAGTGGAGGCCCGCCAAGTTATCCCACTGCGGTCCACCTGTTCAGAACTGGAGTCATTATCAGCCGGACCGCGCGCACACCTGTGCTCTCGGCAGGACAGTTCTCGGCGACTGTTTTTTTTTCTTTCGTGGGACATTCACTTCGATGCTCGTGGTGATGGTTTCGCTTTCAAATGCAATCGGTTGTTTTTTTCCCTCTTTGTGTGTTTTTTGTCTGCGTTTGGCATTCCTGTGGGTGAGTAATCAGTATGTTAATATTGATGCGGTCCCCCATCTGGTGAGGAGGCCTGGGGCGGTGACAGAAGGATAGCCCCGGGCACTTTCCGCCCCTTTGCCCACCCTCGCCACACACACGCTCCTACGCCCACCCTCGCCACACACACGCTTGCACGCCCACCCTCGCCACACACACGCTTGCACGCCCACTCTCGCCACACACACGCTCGCCACACACACGCTTGCACGCCCACCCTCGCCACACACACGCACACACGCCCACCACTGTCCCATTGTTCGACTCTCGTTGTGTGCACTGTAGACACAACGTAATCAGAGACTCGTGTGTAGAACAAATAATCTTCTGAGTAAATGCGAAACTTTTCCAGAGTGGAGATGACAGCGTCGCGTGAAGTAGGGGAATTCCGTTTTTTAATGTTCATGGTAAAGTTTCCCACAGCGGAACACCCATCGTTAATGTGGTGGTTTATCACGTTCTTCTCTTTCTCTCAATTATCTCCGTTCGTTAAGGTGTTCCCTTGGCTGGCTGGTTCTCTCTCTCTCTCTCTCTCTCTCTCTCTCTCTCTCTCTCTCTCTCTCTCTCTCTCCCTCTCTCTCTCTCTCTCTCTCTCTCTCTCCCTCCCTCCTTCCCTCCCTCCCTCCTTCCTTCCTTCCCTCCCTCCCTCCCTCCTTCCTTCCCTCCCTCCTTCCTTCCTTCCCTCCTTCCTTCACTCTTCATCTCCCTCCTTCCCTCTCTCCCTCCCCTTCTCCTCCCCTCGCTATCTATCTCCCTCCTTCCTTCCCCTCTCCCTCCCCATCGCCTTCCCTATCTCCCTGCCGCCTCGTCTCCCTCCCTCCCTCCCTCCTTCCTTTCCTGGTTGCTACTGGTCACTTTCATGCCCCGAGCCTCCCACACTTTCATTAACGCTTCTAATCAACTTATCTTCAGTTTCTGCCCTCCTCCTCGCCCCGCCCACCTGGCTTCCGCGCGTCTCTGGTGGATTCACATATCGAGGTGGTGGTAGGACGGAGGGAGCGAGGGAGGGGCGGGAGGAAAAGAGAGAGGGAGGAGGGGATGTGTGTGTGTGTGTGTGTGTGTGTGTGTGTGTGTGTGTGTGTGTGTGTGTGTGTGTGTGTGTGTGTGTGTGTGTGTGTGTGTGTGTACTTTTGTGCCTCATGGATTTTCTTATAATATACAAAAATAATTTCCGACATTACACAACCGCTTCCAACATTCCGCTGACCATTAAAATGCTTGTGGACAACACTGGGCCCGTCAGGTCCTGTCCCGTGACGTGCCAAAGCGCCCTAATGAAGAGTCGGAGCCCGAGGCCAGTTGGGCTTTTGTTTCTTCTTGGCTCACGGGGGCGGCGCCCACTCGGCCTCGCAGACGGCGAGTGCGCTGAGCCCTCTCTCTGATGGGATGATGACGGTGTGCCGGGCGGTGGGCGTGGGGAGGACGCCCGCGAAGGGATGGTTCGAGCACGCGGTAATAGCGGTGTAAACAAAGGCCCGACATCCACGGCCTACGTGCCCGATTGAGGTTTTTTCATTCGTATGGAAATCGGCGTTCTTCTCTCGGGCCTTTTGTCGCGCGCCCGAGGACCGCCCGACGGCCGCGGGCGCGTCGCCGTTTAGGCTTTATCTCGTGTTCCCGGGGAAGATTACGGCTTTCTTACGGGCAGCTACACAACTACCTGGGATAATTTATTTATCTTGGAGGTGATTTATGGGACGAGGCGAGGCAGGGTTTGAGAAGAGGCTGTGGCTAGGCCGGGAATTCTAATGAAGGGCTTTTGCATAATTTTTAATTGAAAATGATGGGGCGTCTGGGGTTGAAAAGATCGGGTGTTTCTTTATAATTCACGTTTTTTTCCCTTTTCTTTTCTTTTCGTTGTCTGTAAATGTCGACGTTGTTTCAGCTTCCTGTGGAAATCGGTCTTTGTTGGGAAAATAAACCGAAGACGGAAAGGCAAACACTCGGGCGAGGTAGGCCTACTTGTCGGAAGTGGAAATTGGCGAACGCAGCCCAAGAAAAATCTCAGGTTACAAAGTCGATGGAACTCGAGTTGGTGCTTCCAGAATCCCGACGAAGCAGCGGTGGTCGGAGGCCAAGTGCTCAAGTGGTCACGTGAGATGAAGTGGTTCCTCGTCTCAAGCAGTCCTGGTCGGGCCTTCCGCGTCGCCGCTGGCTCGCCCGCGGGAGATTCCAGGGTCTTCCTGCTTGCGGAAGGAACTGCTTGGCCCGGCGAAAGAAGCAGAAAATCTAGTCGTTTGTTTTTACAAAATATGTCCATAGAATCTTTCGCAAAGATGGGAGGCGTCGGGTTGGTGATTTCCCTCGGGTAAATGAAGCCTCTTTGGAGCTTATCCGGAACCCGCTTGTCGAATGGGTCAGATCTCCGGCCAGCGCGAGGGAGCGAGCCGGCGTGCAGCCTCCAGCCTCCAGCCGTGCAACCTGGGGCAAGCGGGGAAGGACCTCTGAAGTACAGTAATAACAGGCTGAGCCGCTCCTTCGCCTCCCCGCCCTTCTGGAGGAGAGCCAGCGCCCGCACCCATGGCCCCCCTATACATGCACCCTGGACGACGTTCCGTAAGAAAGGGGCGGCGATAATGTACTTTTTTTTCTCCCTTCTTTTTTATCCGTTTCTTTCGTGTTTAGATCAATTTCATTTCTGAGCTTAATGTCAATCAATACGTGTAGTCTTCATAATCACATTAAGAACATCACGTGCCTGTAATTTCCTCGGTTTTGGCTCGATATTTCGCCGAGATCTTTGGTGTCCGAGCTTCGCCACGAGAAGTGTCGGTGACCGCCGGTAGAGGGCACGCGCGAGGGCCGCCGCCGCCGCTGCAGTGTTTTTGCGGTTTCATGTTAGCTTGTGGTCACAGATTCCTTGATATTACGCTGTTCGTAGTGGCGGGCGACGCTACAACTTCCTGAAGTTTGGGTTGTTGTTTTTTTATTTTTTTATTCTCGATCTGCCTTGAATAAGATGTTTTAGTTATTTGTTTGGATTGTGTTTAAAGAAAGCGGTGGATAGCAAACGTCATTTTCTTTTTTTCTTATTCTCTCTCTCTCTCTCTCTCTCTCTCTCTCTCTCTCTCTCTCTCTCTCTCTCTCTCTCTCTCTCTCTCTCTCTCTCTCTCTCTCTCTCTCTGACAAGACTCACTTGATGCCTAGCTACTACACACGTACCATTATTGTCTTCCTGGTTCCTTGATCTAAAGATGATGGGTTTGCACAGGACGATCAACCCTCGTTCCAGGATTGTCGTGGGAAAGGCCGCTCTCCCTCGGACTCAAAACGCCTCGGATATCGGGACGGATCGGTTGCCGCGTGGAAGGAAGGGAGAGGAAGAGAGGAAGGGAGAAAGGGGGGAGTAGATAAGGAGAGAAAGAGAGAAGGGGAGGAGTAGATAAGGAGAGAACGAGAGGAGTATACAGGGAAAGAGGAAGGAAGAGAGGACTAAACACAGAGAAAGTAGACATGGAGAGAAAGAGTAGTAGACAAAGACTAAAAGAGAAAGAGAGAAGTAGACAAGGACAGAAAGAGAGAAAGAGAGGAGTAGACAAGGACAGAAAGAGAAGAGTAGACTAGAACAGAAAGAGTGAAAGAGAAGAGTAAACAAGGACAGAAAGAGAGAAAGAGCAGAGTAGACAAGGCGAGAAAGAGAAGAGTAAGCCCGAGTGCAGGTCGCGGCGCGGAAGACCAGGCAGGGTAGCGGGAATCCGTACCTCGAGGCTCCGCGGGTCCTGGCACGAGCTGCGGCCACGCTGCTGCTGCCTCCTCCGCCTTGACTTTGAAAACTTCGTAAAGAGAAATCCGGCTCGAAGGGGGGCTGGGGGGAATAAAAAAAACTTTCTCGGGTTTAGAGCCTGGAATGGAAAAAAAAAAAATCTTGGAAAACCATTCAGTGTGATGTTTTTTTGTTTTTTTTTTATCTTTTATTTTTGATGAACTGTTTTGAAGTTTTTTTATTTGTTATTTTTGAATTCGGATACCGTTTTCGTCGATAACGTACTGTCTCGAATATTATCGTAGTTGGTTCAGGTAGAATGTTGTGACGTGTTCCCGAGTCTGACCGTTGCAATCGTTCGTGTAGTTCCCCGCAACGACCGCAATCACGAAGTCGCTACAATTTTTCTTAAATCAAGGTAAAAAAAGAAGGAAAAAGGTGTATCAGCTTGTGTGCACTAAAGCAGATTTTTTTTATTCTCTTTTTTTTATTTATTTGTTGATGACTGATAAGAATAACTTAGATATTCTTGCAATTGCGAATTCACGACGGAGATTCGCGCGCGCTTTTTGAAAGGGAGGTTGGTGCACTCGAGTCGGAAGAAGCTAGGCGTGAAATGATCCGGTATTACAGCGTGCAGCGTCTCGTGTCCTGTAGCGGCGCCGAGTACAGTTCCTCACGACGATGAGGTGGTCGATCCCTCATAACTTGTGATTTTTCGTTTTTTTTTTTTTTTTTTTTTTTTTGGGGGGGGGGGATTGTTTTTCGATATTTTTCGCTTCTCTCCGTCCTCCCTCCTTTTCCTTACGTTCTCCCTCCTCCTTTCCTTCATCACCTCCTCCCTCTTCCCCTTCCTTCTTCTCCTTCTTTCTGCTTCCCCCCCTCCTTCCCCTAATTCCTCACCTCGTCCCTCTCAGCCTTCCACCTCTTCTCCTTTCCTTCCTTACCTCCCCCTTCCTAATTCCTCATCCCCTCCCTCCCTGCTTCTTCCTCACCTCCTCCCCTCCTTTCTGCTTCTTCCTCACCCCCCCTCCTTCTCCACTTCCTTCACATCTTCCTCACCTTGTCCTCTCCCGTTCTCACCTCCTCCCTCCTTCTTGCTACTTCCTGCTTCTCGTCCAGGTCGTTCCCTCTCTGATCGACCTCCCTCTCCGAGTGTGTATGTCTGAGATTGACTTTCATCTCGTCTCTTGGTCGTTTAGACCCTCTTCGTCCCCGTCCACTTCTGTCCCCTTCGTACTGTAATCGAAATTCTCTCTCTCTCTCTCTCTCTCTCGATTTCTCTGTCTCTCTCTCTCTCTCTCTCTCTCTCTCTCCCTCTTTAACTCTCTCTCTCTCCCTCTCTAACTCTCTCTCTCTCCCTCTCTATCTCTCTCTCTCTCTCTCTCTCCCCTCTGTGTGTGTGTGTGTGTGTAAGTGTGTGTGTGTGTGTGTGTGTGTGTGTGTGTGTGTGTGTGTGTGTGTGTGTGTGTGTGTGTGTCTGTCTCCTTTCTGTTTTTCTTCCTCGGCGTCACCTTTAAACACAAGTGTTATCGCGTCTTCAATTAACCGATAACAATATCGTTTCTATTTCTTTTTTCTCTCTGGTAATGGTTTCTTTTTATCGCGGGACTGATTAAATTGTATTTTATTTCGTGCGTGTGTGATAACTTTTTATTTCTTCGGTCTGTGGAAGAGATAAAACTTTTTTTTATTAATATGACAAATGAATATGAAATGAAAGTTTTCTGTATATTTTAGTGTATGTTTTAGTTACGTTTTCTCTTTAGCTCCTTATTCTGTCGGGTATTTAATTTTTCATTGTTCCTTTCCCAGACTTTCATTGACTTTTGAGTAGGCCTATCAGTAATGCATTATTTTTTCTCCCTCAGGTTCTCTGGCACCTGGACATCTTCCGACGGAGTTTCCGTGAACTGAACGGACACGCGTGTATGGCAGAAGCTTGCATCTTCTGTGCTCTTAAGGTTGGTAACGCATTTTCCTTTTATTGGGTGGTGGGTGTGACATATCGAGGCGGACGGTCTGTATTCAAGGCTGAGCTTGTCCTTGGTTCGTTCTTGTGTCGTGGTATCCTGGGTACTAATGACAGAATCGGTAAACCAAGGTCGTACTTCGGCGAGAGCAAGGGACAGGTGGCATCTCCCTTCGCATTTCGAATCCCAGACTCAAAATGACGAAACGGTGATTCATTTTTTGGGGGGGTTATTCCGGCACGAGTGTTCGAACGCGTCGCGAAGTCTACGAGAGAATGACGCTCTTTGGTGGAGGGGGTGGTGGGGTGGGGTGGGGGGGTAAGGGGTAGATGATAGGCTGGGTTCGGCGTAGAGAAAGTAGGTCTCTCTCTCTCTCTCTCTCTCTCGCCCACTCTCCATGCCCGGGTCTCCCTGCTTGTCTCCCCGCTGGCTGGTGCCCTGTCTGGACTCTCCGTGGCGCTTTAGAGGGCTGGTCAGAGCGGAAGTTCACTATACTCTATTTTTGTTGTTGTTGTGTCCGGAGATCTCGGTAACGCTCGCTGTATTTTCTTTGTAATTGGCTTGACCTTTAGAATCTATGGGATCTGTTTCTTCTCTTTGTAACGATAACAACAACAATTAAGCATTCGAGGGTTGTGTGTGTGCGATACAGTTATCTCGCGGCCGTCACTCTTTGTTATCCACGGACGCCGAGGGTCAGATAATTACGATTTCCTCCCGCGACCTGGGATGACTTGGAGGGCCGACAGGTCACGCGGCTCGACCCCCCGAGGGTGACTGTGAGGTTATCCCTGACCTACTACGAGGCTGGCTGCGATTCACTTCAAAGGGGGTAATCAAGAGAATATTGTTCAGCTTGTTCTCTCTCTCTGACAAAGGCTTATGTGAAACCGTGGAGGTCTGAGGGCAGATCCGGTCGGTTGGAAGGGGGAGAGATTGCAGTCCGGTGGGGATTTTGTGGAAGGAAATCGTCGAGTTATGTTATGTTATGTTATGTACAGTTATGTTCGTTTGATCGCTAATGTGTATGATCAGATGGGCTTGCGGTAGAAATAAAGAATTACCCCTTTTCCTTACTTAAATTGGGTATAGAAGAAGTCGGGGATACCCCCATTACCCCTCCTACCCTCCCCCTTTTAGCAGATTGTCCCACACTTTCCGTAGCTTCCGGGAAAGTCGCCTCACGCAGAGACCTCTTCCCTCCCCCGCTGTTTTCCGGCGAGAGGAAGGGAAGCGCCGGTTGCTGATGAAGCGCGAGAGGGGGACAGTCCGTGACGTCCGGGGATGCTAGACTAACTTAGGAAAACGGCGGGGAGTCTTAGGTTCTGAGGCACGCGGTGGTCCCAGCGGATGCTCGGGTCGATTGGGGAGACGTGGGTTAATATTGGAGTCGAATTTCTAGTTCCTCTGGTCTTTAAGGAGGAGAGGAGTAAGGCTAGTGTAAAGGAGCATCAAGTTTGTGGCTACCAAATCGGGTCAGAGGGGGCCTAGCTTTGTGGAGGTGTAGTGCAGTAATTGCGATTCGTTGACATTATCATTCTGTGCTTCGTGGGCGGCTCAGTGCAAGTCACCCGCGAAATCCGAATACATTCTAACAGCTTGTCACAAATCACCAGCGAAATCCGAATACATTCTAACAGTTTGTCACAAACCATCAGCGAAATCCGGATACATTCTAGCAGCTTGTCACAATTCACCAGTAAAATCCGAATACATTCTAACAGCTTGTCACGTTACTCATTTGCAACTGCCTTTCTAAAATCACAAGTAAATGAAGTGATGATATTAGCAGTGTCCTCACAGCAGACACGAAAGGAGAAACAGTGTTACATCAGACGAGTAATTAAGATAACAGCGGCGCAAGGAAGCCTGATCGGGGCTTACAAATCGAGCATCCATTCCATTCATCATCCCTGCACCTGGAGGATAACCGGTCTGGCAGGGCGGGTTCACGACGGGAATATCAAAGTAAACTCTTTTATGTTCTACATCACGTAGCATACATAAGACACAAGCCACTGGGAGGAATACATGGCATTTTTTTTCCATTTCGTTGCGTGTGTTCTTCGAATATTTATTCATCGTCGAGGGTGTCTTTGATGGGAGTCTTCGGTTTAATGGAGTCGGGTGATTTCTCGTTCGTCGGGCGCTAATTATGTAAACAGAATCAGAGCCGACGTTGTTCGAGTTCATTAGGAGTCGGACTTCCTTCCCCGCTCGCGTGTCCGCTCCTTATACGCGACGCTAATGACGTCGCTTGTAATTGATAATTCATGGGGATAATCATGGCCCGCAGCTAGCGCCCGGGAAAGGCCTTCTTGGGGATGTAATTAAGGCGCGAGAGGAACGTGGGGGCGAGGCGGCGGCCCTCCAGTGCCACGGGCTCGGGTGGGAGGCGGCGGGTGGGGGGAGGTGGTGAACCGCTTGGCTTGCTGAGGTGGCCGGCCTGCGGTTCTGTCGGGGTTGTAACAGTTTCTGCTGCGAGGTTGTGGGGGGAAATCTGTTAATATTATTAGCATCTGTTTGATTATTATTATGGTTTATGATCATTAACATCAGATTATTATTTCATGTTATGTTTGAAAGACTGTTTTAAGGTCACCAGTTTTTACAGTGTTTAAAGTCCTGGCCACACCAGAAAACTTCCTCTAAGTAAAAAAAAAACTGTGAATTAATATTTACTGTTTACTTGTAAATGCATAGTAAATATTATAAGATAAAATACATATAAAGTAAAAATTATACGTTTGATTATAATGAATTTGTTTCACGTTTTGGCTGGGAAACAAATACTTTCTTTGAAATTTTGCAAACTGTTTGGATATCGGTTGCAATCTTGGCCAGGATACATTTTGCACACATGGATTACGATCCAGAGGAGCTGAGAGAAGATACGAAGTCCCATTTTCTAAATACAAGTAAAATACACGAAGCGGGTCCCTCCCATGTTACCTGCGGTTCCCTTGCCTTCCATATATGACATTCCTTGGGGCTATCCCATTATCTGGAAAACGGAGATAAAGTCAATTATTATCATTTCTGCGGCTGTTTGTAAACCCGTCGTTTACGTGCAGTATGAGGAGGCATTTTATTGGGTTTGTGAAATCTTCTTGGAGCGTGTACAGCCTACTGGAAGAAAACAGTGTCACTTCCGAACGACAAAGCGGAGTCCGTCACAGGTAGTAATTGCACGAAGAGAGTGACGCCGTAAAACCGAAAAGAACTTCGGCGTCGGCAAAAAAGAAAAGCTTGGCATAGACTTCCTAGATGCCAAGTGACCTCCAAAAGTCCCGAGAGCAGCGTGAGCGGCGTAACCCACGGGTCCAACGCGGAAGAAAACTGACCCTCCCTACGCCCGGCCAAAGGGTCTGGAATGGCTTACCGCTCTTCCCGTGGCGTGCGGCGGTCATGGGGCCACCGAGAGAAAACTTCGCTGGATCACTTCTTACTACACCGTCGATTTCACCTTTATTCGTGTAATTTTTTTTACCAGCGTTTATAACAGCCGAGTTGAGTTGCTTGCTCTTCTGAAAACGACGTGGTTCCAGACGTGAAATGTACGTATTAATGAGGAAATTAACGTGCGAATAAGAGGGAACACTTAGCGACGCGGTGTGAGCGGGCCCGGCTGAACCTGCCGGATGACGTCAGCAGCAACCCCGTAACCCCAGAGGTCGTCCGCAAAGCTTTTCCGTCTCTAAGGTGTCCCGCTAGAAAGGCGAACTTGGCACGGCGCCCAACCTGCATGTACTGTGTCGCTGGTGCAGAGTTGGCAGAGGAAGAGGCTGTGCATACTAATAGGTGCCACGGACGGGGTCGCGACGGGGTAGTTCCGTAGTTAAGGTGGAGGCGGAGCGGCCAGCTGGAGGCGGAAGGGAAGGCCCTTATCGTGCAAACAAGATTCCCATTAAAAAAAAAAAAAAATCCTGTTGTATTGCACAAACTATTAGATTAAAAGGGCACCTCGCTCTATTTACTTTTGTCTTTTAATTATAATATTTTTTCTAATCTTCTTTTGCTATTTCACGCAAGATTTGATTCACGTTGCTAAATACAGAGAAGACGCATACCAGCATACCGGCATGAGAAGTAGCCGTGCGGAAGGGGTGGTATTAGGGCACGTTAATCTAGCAGGTGCCCCGGGCGACCACCGCAAACATGCTAGTCGCTGCTGTGTTGCTGCCGCTGCTCTGGTATTGCTGGCTTCGAGTTGCTGGCTTGGCAAAGAAAAAGAAAAAAAAGCTGTAAGGTTAACCTAGCGAGCCTGGCAATACTCCAGGCAAAAAAATATATATATATTTAAGAAAAAATAGAAATACTAGTAAGCAAAACAATGGTGGCAATACTCGAGACAAAAAAAAAAAAAAAAAAAAAAAAAAAAAAATCAAGAAAAAAAAATACTTGCAAGCAAAACATGGTTGGCAATCCTCGATAATAACAATATTCACTTGAATTGGAGGAGAAATACTAAGCAAATTCCTGACATTGCAGTGCACGAGGAAGACCGCACATACGACCAGAAACGCAATTAAAGGTGCGCCAAAACTGTAATTATAAAGAGACCACACCGATGCCCAGGCTAGACGGAAGTTATTTGGGCCAAGTCCGTAAGGGGAGAGAGGAGGGGGAGGAGGAGGAGGAGGAGGGGGAGGGGGCTAAGGGCTAGGAGGAAGAGGGTGGGGGGGGGGGGCTAGGAGCTAGGAGGAAGAGGGAGGGGGGTGGGGGGCTAAGGGCTAGGAGGAAGAGGGAGGAGGGAGGGGGGTGGGGTGGGGGGTTCTCTGGCATGTGGCAATCTGGCAGTAGAGAGACCTCCCCACTAATTTATTTGGGTTTCATTCATAGAGCCAGTCGATCGTGCAACATGTTCATTTTGTTTGGGTGTTTGACTTGTAAAAAAAGCGACTCTTGTGTGTTTTTTTGGTTTGTTTTTACCTTGAAAGTTGATTTACATACTTGTTTAAAAAAAAAGAAGTGAATTATCTTATTCTGTAGCCTTTGATATATTATATTCCGTAGTGAGAACAGATGGATATGAAGGAATAATTTTTTGAGAAATATATATTTTTTCGCGTAAAAGTTCAGTGTTTGTGGTCCGTCTTGCGTCCTTCCTCGCGTCGGGAGGGCAAGGCAGGGGCCGGCAAGGGTGGTGGAGGGCCGCGCAGGGGAAGGAGCGAGGGAAAAATATCCTACTTTGAAGGGAAAATATCCTACTTTGAGGGGAAAATATCCTACTTTGAGGGGAAAACATCCTACTTTGAGGTGTATTTGTGGTCTACTTTGCCTTGGATATGTATTTTTCTTTCTTTTTTATGTGTAGTTGCAGTGTAGATGAATTAATTACCGATTTTAAGCTTTGTGGGGATTCGGAGGAGTGTTTTGGTTGAATGGAGAGGAAATTCCGCTCGGACGCCCAGCTCGGGTTCCTGAAATCCGTGGCTTTAGTGGGGTTCTGTCCTGCTCACCCAGTTAACCATAAGCGTTGAGAATGAAGGAGCGGGTATGGCGCAGGTTCAGGTTGGGGTATATAGCGCGCGCCCTGAGTCTGTTGGGGGGGGCGGGGGAGGGCACCTGCACCCTTGGCACCTCGCCAGCGCGCCAACTCTTCCCGCCAAAATCATTGCGAGGCAGGACAGCGGGAGTTTGTTTTGGCGCGGGCTGGCGTTGGGCTTGGCTTTGCCCGGGCTGCGCAGGTGGAGATGGGGGTGGGGTGGGGGGTGGTAGGAGGCCGGGGAGGCTGTATTGGTTGTATTGGAGGGATTGTGTTATTTTGATTGACGTTGCTGTATCACTTGGACTCACATACACATAGGAACACAGGTATGTGTGTGTATGCAGAATTGTAAATGTGAATGTATATTTATATATACATATATTTATTTAATTTTATATGACCATAAACACACATGTATTTTATATGTGTGTGTACATATATACTATTCTTCCAGTGCAGGGCTTCGTGTGTATGTGTGTGTGTGTGTGTGGCATGAGGGGGGGGGGGAGCCATAGCGTGGAGGGTCAAGGCAAGAACCACTCGTACAAACATCAACAAAAAGCTCGTAGTACCAGTTTTTGCCGCGCCGTATTGTGAGCAGCACGATGATGCCGCCGCTCCGTCCACCCGCCGACTGTCATATCTCGCTTTTCTGCCACTTAGGGCCCTCCTCTTGTCTCTTCTGTTTCGCATTTTGTGCTTCGATAGATCGTTGTCGATGAGTCGATTCTAATTTATAATTTCTTGTTATCTTTGGCGTTAAAATGGCCGAATTAGAACGTTGATAACGCTTTTATTTACAAACACCTCACGTGAGCAATATCGGCACAAGTATCGCCTCTCGAGCCAAGGGACTTTGGCCTCTGCGAAGCCCGGCAAACGGGTGAATTTCGCATGTCAAGGGCCGAGCGGTGGCCATTGCACCTTGCATAGGATTATACACTGACCAACCCCAGTCCGGCTTCTCCTCGGCGGCTCTGTTGTGTTATCGGCGACTATTCGCGCTAGTTATAGTGTTAAAAAAAGACAATAAAGAGAAAAAAGACGAGAGGGGGACACAGACATGAGGAGTTGCTGATTAGTTGAAGACAGATGGCGCCTTGCAGTGAGGGTGCTGCGCGCGCGTGGACACCGTCGGCCGCGAAATACAACAGTGTCTCACGTGTATGTGCTGTGACGTCACGGTGTTGACAGTGTTCACGCCATCAATCCCGGGACGCGGCCGCCTCGTGGCTCCTTGTATACCGACCGCCTTGATGAGCCGCCACCCGTGTGGGCGCCGCAAGCAAACAGGACAAGATAAAACAGCCCAATTAACCACGGTGCAAACAGGCATTCGTCTCTGAGCAGTTGTTAGCGATAAGGAGTAACCACCCGTAGTCCATTCGTCCTTGTTTGAAGTAATTAATGAATGGGGTTTAGTTGTAGTCCTATGTTAGAAATACACAGTGTGGGTGAATGCACGCTTCAGGTTAAAAAATTTCTTGCCAGCCATGACAGTGCGGGTTCACTGATCTCGCACTCTCTCGTTCTTGGGCTTTCTTTTGCCTCGTGGTTCATCGCGTTCGTTTCATTTCTGTTGCTGAACGCGTGAAAATCCCCGCCCCTCCCCCCCCTTTTTTTTACAGTAAGACATTGCAATTTCGTTTTTTTTCCCGGTCGGCAGAATCCCGGTTCTTTTTTTCCCCCCAGCCACATCGCCGAATTTCAGGATGTATTTTATGTTCATCGTAAATCAATCACCCGTGATTAATGCCGCTACAGAGGACACTCAAAAACCAATATGGCCACCGTTAATTAAATTTTCCGGTTGGTTTTATGGTATCACGTACAGTGGTAGTCCTTCCCTTCATTCAGCAGTGTGCACGTGGTCCAGGTAATAGTGGGATAACCCTCTCCTCTTCCCTTAAATAATAAATTGAAAAAAATAAAATAAACCATATGTTCCATACTCATTGGCTCCACATGATAACAAGTGCTATATTATACCAGAGTTAAAACGTGATAGTCCCATAGCCATTGACTTAATCAAGACAAGAACAGTATTTTTTAAAAGATTATACAAAGGAGATACAAGCATGATAGCCTAAACCTTAGAGCACAAGACAACCGCCAGTCGAAGTGCCGCGTCCACCTCCGTCAAATAATTGGACAGACTGTAGGTTAGGCAGTCCTTCGCGAGTCTCGAGATCTGAGGAGAAGATATAGGCCGACTCGACTCGACTCGACCCGACCGGTCCGTACTCCCGGTTCCCTAGTAAGAACTAACTCGTCTGACAGCATCTTTACTCCGGGCCGTCCGATGAGGGAAATCTGCGGAGGTTGGGGAAGGGGCTCTGTGGTAGTAGTCCTGATGTGGAGTGGTTTTATTTATTTTTGTTATTTATCGTCGAGGTTAGGAAGGGCTGTTGTTGATAGATAGGAAACAGTTGTTGTAATTTAAAAGACATTCTGAGTCTATAAAAAAAAAAAAAATGTGGGGTGGATTACATTGTGTGTGTGTGTGTGTTTCAGTGTCCTTTTCAGCCCCACTGGGCACCGCCGTACCCATCTATACCCAGCAAACCGTCGGCCTTCGTCCCGCACGCCCCTCGCCTCCCGCTGCATTTCCTCCTGATTGGCTTCTTCATATGCTAATGGTCTTTTTGCTGCTGGGGGACAGGGCGAGCTCCCCCCGTGCGTTCACACGTGCCACACTTGACGCTCTGGCTCAGGGGCTTCGGGAAGCTGTTGTAATATTATTCGAGCCTTTTGTCGAGTCTCGTTTGTTATAGGATAAAATCGACCAGCGTTACTCCTCCCACTCCCTCTTCCTTCTCTCTCTCTCTCTCTCTCTCTCTCTCTCTCTCTCTCTCTCTCTCTCTCTCTCTCTCTCTCTCTCTCTCTCTCTCTCTCTCTCTCTCTCCTTCTGTCTCTGGATAAAGTTTTACCGGATTAAAGTAAAGTTCAAGTATTCTGACAAGATTATATATTCCAAAGAAAAAAGAACCGAGCAATAGTAATCCTAATGGAGATATTGCTCGGAACAAATGTCATAATGAGAGATATTGCTTTAGTGATTTCCTCTATTAAAATCCACCAAAGAACCCTCCCCAAAAACGTGTATCAGGGACTAGGTCTCGAGAGCAGGAGGTTAACACAGAGGGCGTTCTGTGGTGTGGGAGTGTGTGTGGTCCTGCCTTCGAGGGTGTGGGACGTCTGGGAGGCTGTGTGTTCCTTTTTCCTTGTATGGGGATCGTCTATCGCCTGCAATTTCAAGGGTGGCTCCTCATAGGTCTCGCAGGGTCGTCCTAATAACCGAGTGGTCTTTAAGCTTGATGTGGCGAGTAATGGTTCTTGGGGTTCCCGTGTTTTTTTTTTTTTTTTTTTTTTTTTTTGGGGGGGGGAGGGTGTAATTATATGCACAGGTTTCTTTTTCTTTCTCTCGTGTCCCTCTCTTTTTTTTCTCGTTTCTCTCTTCGTTCTCCCTGTGTCATTCTTTTTCTCTCCTCCCTCCCTCTTTCCTCTCTCCCTTTCCCGATCTTTCTCCCTCTCACTCTCTCGTAAAGTATACATCACGCTTTTCCTTCTCCCTGTGTCATTCTTTCTCTCTCCCTCTCCCTCCCTCGTAATGTATACATCACGCTCTTCCTTCTCCCTGTGTCATTCTTTTTCTCTCCCTCTCCCTCTCTCGTAATGTATACATCACGCTTTTCCTTCTCCCTGTGTCATTCTTTTTCTCTCCCTCTCCCTCTCTCGTAATGTATACATCACACTAATTAAGGAAACTTTTTTTTGTTCGGAGTCAATTGTCGAATCCCACGACGTCCCTCCGGCCTCGCCCCGACGTCGCCTCTCGCAGCCAGCCCTCGACCGGAACGAACCTGAACGAGTCGAGTTTGAGGCGTAGTTGGCAGTTGGGCAGTCATAAATACGGGCGAGGTGGCCGTTCTCTTGCCAGCCGTGACGTGGCGGGGGTAATTAAAGCTATACCCGAGCACACCTTCCCTGGCCTGGAGGGGTCCCGCAGACAGGTGTCAACACCCACGGTGCTGCTCCGGGCGATCTGCATTCACACGGCGCCGACAGGCTGTATCTCATTTACCTTCTTCGTCTGAGGAAACGCTTTAAAAAACATATATTCCGCGAGGCCTAAGTGTTGATAGGGAGATCCTGGGAGGCGGCGAGGGCGCGGGTCGATGATGCCTATCTCGGAGGCCCAGTAACGAGAGGTCCTTCTCCAGATAATCGCTATCGTGTCGCACTTGCCGTGGGAACGTCGACCGGTCCTCACATACGGCGGAGTCGTCTGAAAAAAAGTGACCAAGTGAGAATGAGTTTATCAGACTGCCGCATACACACTCGAGTCGCGACGGCGTGCCACTAAAAGCTTCGAGAGCGCTGCAGCGGGTGTAGACAGTAGCTTAACCACATGCAGGAGGGCGTGGGCATATATGGCGTTTCGGGAATACGAGCCTAATGTCCCTAAACAGAAACGGAGGATAAAAGTGCGTCGACTCCCTTATAAGGCAGACGGACCTTACGCGGCGCTGACCAGAAGACCAAAGTCATCACAGACCACGACTGTCATGCCCGACCAGCATTTCCTTCGTCGCCTCGCGCTAATGCATGCCATAATATCAAAATTATTTGCCTCGATGAATGGAGAGAAAGGCGGTGTAAGATACGAGGGCCGATGGACGCGTATGGCTGCGATAACGAAGATTGGGCGAGGGAACTTTCTTTGCCTTATTCAGAACGTTGACCACACGTGTGTGTGTGTGTGTGTGTGTGTGTGTGTGTGTGTGTGTGTGTGTGTGTGTGTGTGTGTGTGTGTGTGTGTGTGTGTCGAATATATATATAAAACTTTTCGATAGCAGTTATAATAATCAGTTATAATAATAATCTCAGAACATTGTTTTGAAATGTATGTATGTGTGTGTATGAGACACACAGACAGATAGACAGACAGTGATAAAGAGAGAGCCTCGGCGAAGATTAATAACATCATCATCGGTATTTGCTGAACGGAAAAAGAAAGTCCGAGTAATTAACGTCCTCCGTACGAGAGGTTTGGACAGCGTGTAATCAGTGTCGCCGAACCATTACATCAAAACAATTCTCTCGATATCTGTAACTTCCCTTCTGGCTCTTCGCTTAGCCGGAGGTCTCGTCTCGCTGTGGGTATTGCGACCTCTGTAGAAGGAGTGCCTGTGTCACCTGCGGTTCTCCGCGGCACCGGAAGTAGGGTGAGCGACGGAAAGTGTGTCTCGGGTCATTACGAACAAATCACGACCCGTCAACCCCCTTCCTTTTTCTTCTCTTCCCTTCCTTCCCCTTCAATTCCTTTCCCGTCCCTTCCTTTTCCCTCCTTTCTCTTTTCTTTTCTCCCCTTTTTTCATTTCTCTTCTCTTCCTTTCTCTTCCCTTCAATCCCTCCCTCACCCCTTCCCGTCTTTCCTCTCCCCTCAATTCCTCCCTCACCCCTTCCCTTCTCTCCTCTCCCCTCCTCTTCTCTCCTCTTCTCTCCTCTTCTCTCCTCTCCCCTCCCCATCCTTTCCCTTCCCTTCCCTTCCCTACAGTCTCCTTCATTTCACTTTCTTCCCTTTCCTTCGCTTAGCTTCTCAGACTCCTCCTCCGCCATATGGTTGGGAGGTGTTCGGAGACGTTTCCCCGGTCTTCGCCAAGGTTACTCTGGTTGCAAACCACCCAAAAGAAACAATAGTGGGAGAGAAAGTTCCGTTGAGGGGGAGCGAACATTGTTTTCCGCGATTTAAGCAGTTTTGTTACATAACGAAAATAAGTGTTAGTGGGGCGTCATTGCTCAACCCTTGGGTAAGCTGCCAGAGTCGAATAAAAAAATAAAATGAAAGAAAAGAGAGGAAAAAAAAGAGTGTAGTGTCTGGGCCGAGAGTGAAAAGACCTGAAGAGTAACACCTGAGTCATCTTCCTCCTCATCCTGATCCTCCTCCTTCTCCCTTATCCTCCCTGATCCTCGGGGCGGTTCGCTTGCCCTCGCCCGCTCTCTCTTTCTCTCTCTCTCTCGTGTTTCGTTGACGCCCACGCTTGGTCACGCCCTCGTACGCCCTGACGACTTTTAGGATGTCAGGTGAGGTCCAGGTAAAGAAGCCTCCAGCGCCCGGCCGATCTGTCCTATCTCGGAGCTTGCTGGCGGGGCGTCGGGGCGTCGGGGCGTCGGGGAGGGAGACGCGAAGGATCCCAAGCCGCGCCTGTTGGGAAATGAGGAATTAATATCTCCGCGGAACTAGGTATGCGTGAATTTGACGAATTAATTGCAGAGGTATAATGCTTGTTCGTGGAGACAGAGGGAGAGGAAGTGGAGAGGCAAAGGGACAGGAAGCTGCCCTGCGTGGGTGTTTGGGCTCCGCAGGCAGTGGGATTTATATGGCAGGGGGCAGGGAGGGGGAGTTTGGGCACCCGGGGGGAGTGAGGAGGGGTGGGGGGGCGCAAGCAGGAGGTGGGGAGCTAAGCTGGGCGTGACGTCAGACCGGCCAGCGGATTTTGGGCGGGAATATCACGCCATGCTTGCTTTACGATCCGAGGGCAGCCAGTGAGGCGTATCTGCAAGAAAAAAGACAAATAGACTTTAGGGTCGGATGATGGAGGTTGTGGTTCGGAGAGCAGGTGCAAGTCTAGTATCAGTGAAGTTGTTTCGTGTCGCGAGGGAAAGGAAGACGAATGGGTGATTTCAACGCTGAACAAGGGATAACCCGGCATCAGAAGAACGTAATTACTTCATGACTGAGATGAGATGCGTATGGCCCTCTGCCTGACTCGTCTCAATTACCCACATGGCCCCGAGTGACAGGGCGTGGACGCTGGCCATCCGCCGTATATGGAGTTCCCGTATTCCCATGCATGCGGGTTCCATCATAAGTCTCGTTAGCGAGGCGTTGACATGACACGGGAACATATCTTGACAGAAAAGGAAAGCCGGCGACGTGATGACGTGTGTGTTCCTGTGGCGTTCACGATTGCTCCGTTATTTGCACGTTGGCTGTCACACGCCCGCGTGACTGCCTTCACGGGAAAGTAGGCAGCCACGTGGGCCATCGCCGTCACGAAGTATCTATCGGCTCAAATGCAAGCCATTCTCACAACCAGGTGGAAAATTTCGCACAACTGGACGTCAGAGTTTGCTGCAAGACACGCGGGGCCGTGACAGAGGGGGGAGGGGGGAGTGAGGGAATGCACGCTTGCAAGAGTCGGCCGCGATTTCCAGGGAAAGCCGGAGGAACGGCAGTTAGGTGAACGTCCCACGTGCAGGTAACTTCTCCGGCATCGTTACCTGCTTGGGGGGGGGGGGTGAAGTCCCAAAGATCTAACGTGTTTCCCTCCCGAAGCCTCGCAAAAAATAGAGTTTGAACTCGTGATTGTAAAACTAAATGGTGGAATTTTCACTGATCAGAACATTTAAACCAATTGTCTGCTTCTTCGCAAATGTTTGATATTATATTTCCGTTAAGTTGGCCTTTAAAGATTGCTCACAATTAACTGACGTTTTCCCGTGAGAGTTTGAGGTCAATGAGGGGGAGCTGAGGTGAGGGAGAATAATTATCAATTATACACAAGTTCGAAAAGATGATGATGAAGAGCAACAATGAGATAATTAGGCCTTCACAACCTCCCCCCCTCCTTCGTATCTCCTTCCTCCATTTTTCCGAGAGAGAAATGAGTAGATGCAGCGCAGGTAAGTTCGGGGTTCGGCCGAGGACCCCCGCCTGGCCCGCCGAACAGTTTTCGCCAGGTAAGGTGTAGTACCCCGGGGCCATTTTACGTCAAGAAGTTACTTTCTTCGGAACGTCGCTCTTCCCGTCCCTCGTCGGAGAGGCGAGGGTGGCGTGCGACGGGGAGGAAAAGCGGCGCCATGGAAGATTGAATCTAATGTTCCGGGTGCGTAGAGCCGGATCGCTTCTTCCAAGACCTCAGGGTTACGCTCCGCAGTACAAGCGAGTTCGATGATGCTGGCGAAATTTTGTATTATTTTGAATTCTGTTCTGTTGTCGTTCGCCGGTAGAGCAATATTTGTACATATATTGGAACCCGAGGGAAATATTATTGTGAAAAAGAGAAGACGCGCATTCGAAAGCAAGTTAGCGGTAATATGGCGACGACTAAACGCGCCTTGGTACCTGCATCTAGCCTCGCACCGGGACCCAGCTCCAGCAGTCCACGGGGCGGCCACACCTGAATCCCGCGGCTCCCCCGTTTTCTGAGGACTGAAGGATGACTGAAGGATAACTCTTCTGAGATGCTCGCCCGGCTCCGTTTTCTTTGATGGACTCCAGCTCTCGCTTGCTCACTCGTTTTCTCTCTCTCTCTCTCTCTCTCTCTCTCTCTCTCTCTCTCTCTCTCTCTCTCTCTCTCTCTCTCTCTCTCTCTCTCTCTCTCTCTCTCTCGACAAATCAAAATGAGATACCTTCTTAGGGTATAGTTTTAGATGTGGATTATCTCACGGTATTTGAAAACAGTTTATTTTCATAAAGTTTTACGAATCTATTTTCTTTGGCGGATTCTTGTTATCTCTCTCTACATATGTATAGATAGATTGTTTGACAGACAGATAGATAGTAAGATACACGAGATATATTTTTTGTTTGTGCAAATTCCCTTGTTTTCTTTGAAAGCTAATTTTGTCATATCTTTGCAGGTAAGGGTCGAATGGCATCCACCCAGAGTCACTACGGAGGCAGAGTGATAAGTATTTATAAACATTAGAAAAAAACCTACTTTTCAAGCACATATTTTCAAAGGGTTCTTTAAACTTCCGTGGCATGTATATCGGGAATAAAAAGAAGGTACGATTGTGTGTGGTAGAAAGAAAGAGAGAGAGATTTTACTTTGAAAAGAGAGAGAGAGAGAGAGAGAGAGAGAGAGATTTTACTTTGAAAGAGAGAGAGAGAGAGAGAGAGAGAGAGAGAGAGAGAGATTATATTTTGAAAAGAGAGAGAGAGAGCGAGAGAGAGAGAGAGAGTCTTGACTTGATCGGTAGGCCTCGAGCAGCCTCAGCCTGAGAGAAGCGTAGTCAGGGGAGGCTGCGCCAGGTGTGCGTGGCTGGTTCTGGGAAAGAGCTGTGAGGGTCGCACTTAAGGAACCGCAGCGGCGATAAAGTCGGTGTTCCCGCTGGTGTAGGCCCGGCCAGCGATGCTATCGTGCCTGCCCACTACCACTTAAGGGTTCTCCTTTTGTTGGTTCTTCACTTTCGCGTAAGTGGGCCTATTGTCTTCCGGGAGGCGGGGATTTATTATTACGTTCCTGTGTTATTCTAATAGTTGCTTAAAAGAGGTATTCAGCAGCGTTTAATTGAGCATTGTGGTTTCGCACTGAAGGATTTATTCATAGGCCTATAAACCTGCTAGCTCCCAAGGTGGATTAAAAAAAAAATCAACAGAGTGTCTTCTCCCAAATCCAAATCGTGAAGGATCGGCCGTCGCGGGCGTGCCGGGGGCGTCGTGAGCGCGGTAGACCACAGGGCGAGAGAAGAGTCACTCCGCTGTGTAAAAACTGCGGCCCATACATGGCTAACGAACACGACCGCAAGATAAGTCGATCACTCCCTCGCCGCTAATTACGCCGCAACTTCCTGCCCGTTGAGATAGCCGATTAGTCCTCGTCTTGATTATCTTGGTGGGCGTTTATCATGCATTAGCGGGGAAGCGGTAGCCGCGAGAATACGGCGGCCATGACAGGTTTTGTGTTCGGGTCTCGCTAAATAGACCTCCCTCATATTAAGCGCTGTTATTAATTACCCACTTACCTGTGGCATTTTAGGGCACTAACTGCTGATTAAGGTGGCCATAGGTGTATGCTAATAGTGATACAGATTTGTGTGCGAGACGTAATTGGACGCCGCGTGCGTGTGGAGGGCCGGCGGTGCGGAGGGCCTCGCCATAGGGCACGGCCTTGCGGAGGCGGCTGAAGGGCTCTTTACGTGAGGCCGCATCTATACACGAAAACACACACACACACGTAAACCCATACACAAACAGGTATATACGAACACACACACTCACACTTGCACACACAGATACACACACACATACACACACACACACACACACACACACACACACACACACACACTCACTCACTCACTCACTCACTCACTCACTCACTCACTCACTCACTCACTCACTCACTCACTCACTCACTCACTCACTCTCTCTCTCTCTCTCTCTCTCTCTCTCTCTCTCTCTAGCACAATCACAATATATTAATATCAAACACATACACATGCACACAAAACAGTCGAACACTGCCAAGCGAGAAGAGACAAGCGAGGAAGATTGCAAGCAGGATGTTGCGTGACTGATGCTGCGCTCTTACCAACAAACGGATGGCTCTGATTACAAGATGGTCGCCCAATAATCACTGCTATCATGCACACTTGCACTTTTTTTTGCTTTTGAGGGTGCAATTGAGATGGGAAGGAGGCGCTCTCTTGTCCCGTACCGTCGCCTTGTACCCCAGTCGCCCTTAAAGTAGTAATAAATTAGATAATCCACTTTTCCTCATTCACTCAAGTTATGGTAAGAGGTAGTTATTCTTTTCATGTTTTGATTATACGGTAGACTTCACTTAGCAGGTAACGGCGAGAGTGAATTATCCGAGATATGGCCACGGTGACGTTATCCAAATTAAGGTAAAAGGCAAGA